>NW_027454938.1:0-52208 GCF_040206685.1 Ascaphus truei | reverse complement strand
CCACACACACCCCCCCCCCACTGTGCGGTCGGCTGCCCCGCGCGCGCAACACCCATCTCTCACCCACTCCCAACTCCACCCTATACCTTGACCCACCCTCCACCACTCACACTCTCCATCTCTCTCACACCTACTCCCACATCCTTCATTCTCCCTCTCCCTACTCACTCCCTCTACCTACTCTCTCACCGACACCCTTCTCACTCTCCCACACCCTTCTCTCTCTCCCTCTCCCTTCTCTCTCTCCCTCATCCTTCTCTCTCCTACTCCCTTGACGCTCCCTCTCCCTTGTTTCTACCTCTTCCTTGTCTCTCCATTCTCTCTCCCTCTTCCTTCCCTCTCCCTCTTCCTTCTCTCCCCATCTTCCTATCTCTCTCCCATCTTCCATCTCTCTCCACTTCCTTCTCTCTCCACTTCCTTCTCTCTCCATCTTCCTTCTCTCTCCCTCTTCTTCTCTCTCCATCTTCCTTCTCTCCCTTTCCATTCTCTCTCCCTTTTCCTTTCCCCTCCCTTTCCTTCTCTCTCCCTCTCCCTTCTCTCTCCCTCCTCTCTCCCTTGTCACCCCCTTCTATCTCCCTCTCCCTTCTCTCTCCCTATACCTTCTCTCTCCCTATACCTTCTCTCTCCCTCTTCCTTCTCTCTCCCTCTTACTTCTCTCTCCCTTTCCATGCTCTCTCCCTTTTCCTTATCTCTCCATTCTCTCCCTTTCCTTTCCCCTCCCCTTTCCTTCGTTCTCCCTCTCCCTTCTCTCTCTCCACTCCCTTCTCTCTCTCTCTCCCCCCTCCCTTCTCTCTCCCTCTCCCTTATAACTCCCTCGTCATTCCCACTACCTCTCTCTCTCCCTCTCCCTTCTCTCTCTCTCCCTTTCCCTTCTCTCTCACCCTCTTCCTTCTCTCTGTCTCTCCCTCTCCTTCTCTCTCTCTCCCTTCTCTCTCTCCTCTCTCCCTCTCCCTTCTCTCTCCCTCTCCATGCTCTCTCCCTTTTCCTTATCTCTCCATTCTCTCCCTTTTCCTTTCCCCTCCCCTTTCCTTCGCTCTCCCTCTCCCTTCTCTCTCTCTCCACTCCCTTCTCTCTCTCTCTCCCCCTCCCTTCTCTCTCCCTCTCCCTTATAACTCACTCGTCATTCCCTCTACCTCTCTCTCTCCCTCTCCCTTCTCTCTCTCCCTTCTCTCTCTCCCTTTCCCTTCTCTCTCACCCTTTTCCTTCTCTCTGTCTCTCCCTCTCCCTTCTCTCTCTCTCCCTTCTCTCTCTCCTCTCTCCCTCTCCTTCTCTCTCCCTTCTCTCTCCTTTTCCTTGTCACTCCCTCATCACTCTCTCTCTCTCCCTCTCTCTCTCTCTCTCCCTTCTCTCTCTCTCCCCCTCCCTTCTCTCTCCCTCTCCCTTATAACTCCCTCGTCATTCCCTCTACCTCTCTCTCTCTCTCTCTCTCCCTCTCCCTTCTCTCTCTCTCCCTTTCCCTTCTCTCTCACCCTCTTCTTCTCTCTCTCTCTCCCTTCTCCATCTTCCTTCTTTCTCCATCTCCCTTCTCTCTACATCTACCTTCTCTCTACATCTACCTTCTCTCTCTCCGTATCCCTTCTCTCTCTCCCTATCCCTTCTCTCTCTCCCTATCCCTTTTCTCTCTCCCTCTTCCTTCTCTCTCCCTATCCCTTGTCGCTCCCTCTGCCTTGTTTCTACCTCTCCCTTGTCTCTCCATTCTCTCTCCCTCTTCCTTCCCTCTCCATCTTCCTTCTCTCTCCATCTTCCTTCTCTCTCCCTTTTCCTTCTCTCTCCATCTTCCTTCTCTCTCCCTTTTCCTTTCCGCTCCCTTTTCCTTCTCTCTCCCTCTCCCTTCTCTCTCCCTCCTCTCTCCCTTGTCACCCCCTCCTCTCTCCCTCTCCCTTCTCTCTCCCTCTCCCTTCTCTCTCCCTATCCCTTCTCTCTCCCTTTCCTTGTCTCTCCATTCTCTCCCTTTTCCTTTCCCCTCCCCTTTCCTTTGCTTTCCCTCTCCCTTCTCTCTCTCTCCACTCCCTTCTCTCTCTCTCTCTCTCTCTCTCTCTCTCTCCCTCCCTTCTCTCTCTCTCTCCCTTATAACTCCCTCATCATTCCCTCTACTCTCTCTCTCTCTCCCTCTCCCTTCTCTCTCTCTCTCCCTTTCCCTTCTCTCTCACCCTCTTCCTTCTCTCTGTCTATCCCTCTCCCTTCTCTCTCTCTCCCTTCTCTCTCTCCTCTCTCCCTCTCCCTTCTCTCTCCCTCTCCCTCCTCTCTCCCTTTTCCTTGTCACTCCCTCATCACTCTCTTTCTCTCCCTTCTCTCTCTCTCTCCCTTCTCTCTCTCCCTCTTCCTTCTCTCTCCCTCTCCCTTGTATCTACCTCTCCCTTCTCTCTCCCTCTCCCTCCTCTCTCCCTTTTCCTTGTCACTCCCTCATCACTCTCTCTCTCCCTTCTCTCTCTCTCTCTCTCTCTCTCTCTCTCTCTCCCTTCTCTCTCTCTCCCTTCTCCATCTTCCTTCTTTCTCCATCTCCTTCTCTCTACATCTACCTTCTCTCTCTCCGTATCCCTTCTCTCTCTCCGTATCCCTTCTCTCTCTCCCTATCCCTTTTCTCCCTCCCTCTTCCTTCTCTCTCCCTATCCCTTGTCGCTCCCTCTGCCTTGTTTCTACCTCTCCCTTGTCTCTCCATTCTCTCTCCCTCTTCCTTCCCTCTCCCTCTTCCTTCCCTCTCCCTCTTCCTTCTCTCTCCATCTTCCTTCTCTCTCCATCTTCCTTCTCTCTCCCTCTTCCTTCTCTCTCCCTCTTCCTTCTCTCTCCCTCTTCCTTCTCTCTCCCTTTCCATTCTCTCTCCCTTTTCCTTTCCGCTCCCCTTTCCTTCTCTCTCCCTCTCCCTTCTCTCTCCCTCCTCTCTCCCTTGTCACCCCTCCTCTCTCCCTTCTCTCTCCTCTCTCCCTCTCTCTCCCTATCCCTTCTCTCTCCCTTTCCTTGTCTCTCCCTCTCCCTTGTCTCTCCATTCTCTCTCCCTTTTCCTTCTCTCTCCCTTTTCCTTCTCTCTCCCTTTTCCTTCTCTCTCCCTTTTCCTTCTCTCTCCTTTTCCCTTCTCTCTCCCTTTTCTTTCTCTCTCCCTTTTCTCACTCCCTTCTCTATCCCTCTGCCTTTCTCTCCCTTCTATTTCCCTATCCCTTCTCTCTCCCTTTCCATGCTCTCTCCCTTTTCCTTATCTCTCCATTCTCTCCCTTTTCCTTTCCCCTCCCCTTTCCTTCGCTCTCCCTCTCCCTTCTCTCTCTCTCCACTCCCTTCTCTATCTCCCCCTCCCTTCTCTCTCCCTCTCCCTTATAACTCCCTCGTCATTCCCTCTCCCTCTCCCTTCTCTCTCTCAACCATTCCTTTCTCTCTCACCCTCTTCCTTCTCTCTGTCTCTCCGTCTCTCTTCTCTCTCTCTCCTTCTCTCTCTCCCTCTCCCTTCTCTCTCCCTCTCCCTTCTCTCTCCCTTTTCCTTGTCACTCCCTCATCACTCTCTCTCCCTTCTCTCTCTCTCTCTCTCTCTCTCTCTCTCTCTCTCTCTCTCTCTCTCTCTCTCTCTCTCTTTCTCCCTTCTCCATCTTCCTTCTTCTCCATCTCCCTTCTCTCTACATCTACCTTCTCTCTCTCCCTATCCCTTCTCTCTCTCCCTCTTCCTTCTTTCTCTCCCTCTTCCTTCTCTCTCTCCCTCTTCCTTCTCTCTCCCTATCCCTTGTCGCTCCCTCTCCCTTGTTTCTACCTCTCCCTTGTCTCTCCATTCTCTCTCCCTCTTCCTTCTCTCTCCCTCTTCCTTCCCTCTCCCTCTTCCTTCTCTCCCCATCTTCCTTCTCTCTCCATCTTCCTTCTCTCTCCATCTTCCTTCTCTCTCCATCTTCCTTCTCTCTCCATCTTCCTTCCCTCTCCCTCTTCCTTCTCTCCCCATCTTCCTTCTCTCTCCATCTTCCTTCTCTCTCCCCCTCCCTTCTCTCTCCCTCTCCCTTATAACTCCCTCGTCATTCCCTCTCCCTTCTCTCTCTCCCTTTCCCTTCTCTCTCACCCTCTTCCTTCTCTCTCCCTCTCCCTTCTCTCTCTCCCTTCTCTCTCTCCTCTCTCCCTCTCCTTCTCTCTCCCTCTCCCTTCTCAATCCCTTTTCCTTGTCACTCCCTCATCACTCTCTCTCTCTCCCTTCTCTCTCTCTCCCTTCTCCATCTTCCTTCTTTCTCCATCTCCCTTCTCTCTACATCTACCTTCTCTCTCTCCGTATCCCTTCTCTCTCTCCCTATCCCTTCTCTCTCTCCCTATCCCTTCTCTCTCTCCCTCTTCCTTCTCTCTCCCTATCCCTTGTCGCTCCTCTCCCTTTTCTACCTCTCCTTGTCTCTCCATTCCTCTCTCCCTTCCTCTCCCTCTCCTCCTCTTCCTTCTCTCCCATCTTCCTTCTCTCTCCATCTTCCTTCTCTCTCCATCTTCCTTCTCTCTCCATCTTCCTTCTCTCTCCATCTTCCTTCTCTCTCCCTTTCCATTCTCTCTCCCTTTTCCTTTCCCCTCCCTTTTCCTTCTCTCTCCCTCTCCCTTCTCTCTCCTCCTCTCTCCCTTGTCACCCCCTTCTATCTCCCTCTCCCTTCTCTCTCCCTACCTTCTCTCTCCCTCTTACTTCTCTCTCCCTCTTACTTCTCTCTCCCTTTCCATGCTCTCTCCCTTTTCCTTATCTCTCCATTCTCTCCCTTTTCCTTTCCCCTCCCCTTTCTTCGCTCTCCTCTCCCTTCTCTCTCTCTCTCCACTCCCTTCTCTCTCTCTCTCCCCTCCCTTCTCTCTCCCTCTCCTTATAACTCCCTCGTCATTCCCTCTACCTCTCTCTCTCCCTCTCCCTCTCTCTCTCTCCCTTTCCCTTCTCTCTCACCCTCTTCCTTCTCTCTGTCTCTCCCTCTCCCTTCTCTCTCTCTCCCTTCTCTCTCTCCTCTCTCCCTCTCCCTTCTCTCTCCCTCTCCATGCTCTTCCCTTTTCCTTATCTCTCCATTCTCTCCCTTTTCCTTTCCCTCCCTTTCTTCGCTCTCCCTCTCCTTTCTCTCTCTCTCCACTCCCTTCTCTCTCTCTCCCCCTCCCTTCTCTCTCCCTCTCCTTTATAACTCCCTCGTCATTCCCTCTACCTCTCTCTCTCCCTCTCCCTTCTCTCTCTCCTTCTCTCTCTCTCCCTTTCCCTTCTCTCTCACCCTCTTCCTTCTCTCTGTCTCTCCCTCTCCCTTCTCTCTCTCTCCCTTCTCTCTCTCCTCTCTCCCTCTCCCTTCTCTCTCCCTTCTCTCTCCCTTTTCCTTGTCACTCCTCATCACTCTCTCTCTCTCCCTCTCTCTCTCTCTCTCCCTTCTCTCTCTCTCCCCCTCCCTTCTCTCTCCCTCTCCCTTATAACTCCCTCGTCATTCCCTCTACCTCTCTCTCTCCCTCTCCCTTCTCTCTCTCTCCTTTCCCTTCTCTCTCACCATCTTCCTTCTCTCTGTCTCTCCCTCTCCCTTCTCTCTCTCTCCCTTCTCTCTCTCCTCTCTCCCTCTCCCTTCTCTCTCCCTCTCCCTTCTCTCTCCTCTCCATGCTCTCTCCCTTTTCCTTATCTCTCCATTCTCTCCCTTTTCCTTTCCCCTCCCCTTTCCTTCGCTCTCCCTCTCCCTTCTCTCTCTCTCCACTCCCTTCTCTCTCTCTCTCTCTCTCCCCCTCCCTTCTCTCTCCCTCTCCTTATAACTCCCTCGTCATTCCTCTACCTCTCTCTCTCCCTCTCCCTTCTCTCTCTCCCTTCTCTCTCTCTCCCTTTCCCTTCTCTCTCACCCTCTTCCTTCTCTCTGTCTCTCCCTCTCCCTTCTCTCTCTCTCCCTTCTCTCTCTCCTCTCTCCCTCTCCCTTCTCTCTCCCTTCTCTCTCCCTTTTCCTTGTCACTCCCTCATCACTCTCTCTCTCTCCCTCTCTCTCTCTCTCTCTCCCTTCTCTCTCTCTCCCTTCTCCATCTTCCTTCTTTCTCCATCTCCCTTCTCTCTACATCTACCTTCTCTCTCTCTGTATCCCTTCTCTCTCTCCGTATCCCTTCTCTCTCTCCCTATCCCTTCTCTCTCTCCCTATCCCTTTTCTCTCTCCCTCTTCCTTCTCTCTCCCTATCCCTTGTCGCTCCCTCTGCCTTGTTTCTACCTCTCCCTTGTCTCTCCATTCTCTCTCCCTCTTCCTTCCCTCTCCCTCTTCCTTCTCTCTCCATCTTCCTTCTCTCTCCATCTTCCTTCTCTCTCCATCTTCCTTCTCTCTCCATCTTCCTTCTCTCTCCATCTTCCTTCTCTCTCCCTTTCCATTCTCTCTCCCTTTTCCTTTCCGCTCCCTTTTCCTTCTCTCTCCCTCTCCCTTCTCTCTCCCTCCTCTCTCCCTTGTCATCCCCTCCTCTCTCCCTCTCCCTTCTCTCTCCCTATCCCTTCTCTCTCCCTTTCCTTGTCTCTCCCTCTCCCTTGTCTCTCCATTCTCTCTCCCTTTTCCTTCCCTCTCCCTTTCCTTCTCTCTCCCTTTTCCTTCTCTCTCCTTTTCCCTTCTCTCTCCCTTTTCTTTCTCTCTCCCTTTTCTCACTCCCTTCTCTATCCCTCTGCCTTTCTCTCCCTTCTTTCTCCCTATCCCTTCTCTCTCCCTCTTCCTTCTCTCTCCCTCTTCCGTCTCTCTCCCTTTCCATGCTATCTCCCTTTTCCTTATCTCTCCATTCTCTCCCTTTTCCTTTCCCCTACCCTTTCCTTCGCTCTCCCTCTCCCTTCTCTCTCTCTCCACTCCCTTCTCTCTCTCCCCCTCCCTTCTCTCTCCCTCTCCCTTATAACTCCCTCGTCATTCCCTCTCCCTCTCCCTACTCTCTCTCAACCATTCCTTTCTCTCTCACCCTCTTCCTTCTCTCTGTCTCTCCCTCTCTCTTCTCTCTCTCTTCTCTCTCCTCTCTCCCTCTCCCTTCTCTCTCACTCTCCCTTCTCTCTCCATTTTCCTTGTCACTCCCTCATCTCTCTCTCTCTCTCTCTCTCTCTCTCTCTCTCTCTCTCTCTCCCTTCTCCATCTTCCTTCTTCTCCATCTCCCTTCTCTCTCTCCCTCTTCCTTCTCTCTCTCCCTCTACCTTCTCTCTCTCCATATCCCTTCTCTCTCTCCCTCTTCCTTCTCTCTCTCCCTCTTCCTTCTCTCTCTCCCTCTTCCTTCTCTCTCCCTATCCCTTGTCGCTCCCTCTCCCTTGTTTCTACCTCTCCCTTGTCTCTCCATTCTCTCTCCCTCTTCATTCTCTCTCCCTCTTCCTTCTCTTTCCCTCTTCCTTCTCTCTCCCTCTTCCTTCTCTCTCCATCTTCCTTCTCTCTCCATCTTCCTTCTCCCTCCCTCTTCCTTCTCTCTCCCTTTCCATTCTCTCTCCCTTTTCCTTTCCCCTCCCTTTTCCTTCTCTCTCCCTCTCCCTTCTCTCTCCCTCCTCTCTCCCTTGTCACCCCCTTCTCTCTCCCTCTCCCTTCTCTCTCCCTATCCCTTCTCTCTCCCTTTCCTTGTCTCTCCCTCTCCCTTGTCTCTCCATTCTCTCTCCCTTTCCTTCTCTCTCCCTTTCCTTCTCTCTCCCTTTTCCTTCTCTCTCCTTTTCCCTTCTCTCTCCCTTTTCTTTCTCTCTCCCTTTTCTCACTCCCTTCTCTATCCCTCTGCCTTCTCTCTGCCTTCTCTCTCCCTATCCCTTCTCTCTCCCTCTTCCTTCTCTCTCCCTCTTACTTCTCTCTCCCTTTCCATGCTCTCTCCCTTTTCCTTATCTCCATTCTCTCCCTTTTCCTTGCCTCCCCTTTCCTTCGCTCTCCCTCTCCCTTCTCTCTTTCTCCACTCCCTTCTCTCTCTCTCTCTCTCTCTCTCCCCCTCCCTTCTCTCGCCCTCTCCCTTATAACTCCCTCGTCATTCCCTCTACCTCTCTCTCTCCCTCTCCCTTCTCTCTCTCTCCCTTTCCCTTCTCTCTCACCCTCTTCCTTCTCTCTGTCTCTCCCTCTCCCTTCTCTCTCTCTCCCTTTTCTCTCTCCTCTCTCCCTCTCCCTTCTCTCTCCCTCTCCCTTCTCTCTCCCTTTTCCTTGTCACTCCCTCATCACTCTCTTTCTCTCCCTTCTCTCTCTCTCTCCCTTTTCTCTCTCCCTCTTCCTTCGCTCTCCCTCCTCTCTCCCTTGTCACTCCCATCTCTCTCCCTCTCCCTTCTCTCTCCCTATCCCTTCTCTCTCCCTTTCCTTGTCTCTCCCTCTCCCTTGTCTCTCCATTCTCTCTCCCTCTTCCTTTTCTCTCCCTTTTCCTTCTATCTCCCTTTCCTTTTCTCTCCCTTTTCTCTCCCCTTTCTCTCCCCTTTCTCTCCCTTTTCTCTCCCTTTTCTCTCCCTTTTCTCTCCCTTTTCTCTCCCTTTTGCTTTTCTCTCCCTTTTCCTTTTCTCTCCCTTTTCCTTTTCTCTCCCTTTTCCTTTTCTCTCCCTTTTCCTTTTCTCTCCCTTTTCCTTTTCTCTCCCTTTTCCTTTTCTCTCCCTTTTCCTTTTCTCTCCCTTTTCCTTTTCTCTCCCTTTTCCTTTTCTCTCCCTTTTCCTTTTCTCTCCCTCTCCCTTCTCTCTCCCTCTCCCTTCTCTGTCCCTCCTCTCACACTTGTCACTCCCTTCTCTCTCCCTCTCCCTTCTCTCTCCCTCTCCCTTCTCTCTCCCTCTCCCTTCTCTCAAATTTTTTCTCTCTTACTGCCACTCTATCTCTTTCATTTCAACCCGTCTCTTGCTCTCACACACATTTCTTTCTTCCACTTCTCTCTCTCTCTTTCTTTCTCACACCGTCTCTTTCTCTCCCTGCTCTCTATTACTCTCCCTGACTAGCATCCCTGCTCCTTCTAAATCACCTGTATTTTACTCTCACAAATGTCCTTTCTTTCTCTCTCTCTCTCAAGGACTACCACTCTCCCCTCTCTCTCACAAACCCCTCTCTCACTCAGTCTAAGCATCGTTTATTTAGTCCATCAGTGAAAGAGGGTCCTCAACTGCATTGCTCTAAAGGGGATTGCATTATATTTTTTCACTTATCTTGGGTAAAATTTATTTGCAGTATGAAAATAGGTAAGTTCGTCTATCAAGATGCTGTTCACAAAGGACATACAAACAAGGAGGTAAGTAGTAGAGGTAAGTGAGTACACCTACACAATGCATTGCTTTTATCTCTCAGGATATAAAGCTTTGAGTTGATTTCTCTCCCTTTACACGAGTGTGCCCTTTTAGAGTCAGGCAGTGAACTCTTCGCTACTGTCCCATCTGCAGCGCTAGCTCGACTGTAAATTGGGGGAAGAAAGCATACCCCTTTACGGACGATAGACAGTAGTGCTTCTTCACTCCTAGCATACGGCAGAGGAGAAGCTCCGCTCTGTACAAAATGGATCTAGTCCTCAATGTCCAAGTACTTAGTAGTGAGGTAAAAGCTAGCTCTTTACCTCTAAGGGTGCCTCTCGCTAACATGCAACGAATGCAAGAGTTTTCAAATTTTTGAATGACTAACTGCATATAAATGCAACATGTCAATTGGATAGGGAATAGAATATATACAACAAAATAGAAAGGGCAGGCTCACAGACTGATTCCATGCCCTCCCTCACCTGCTCTTACCCTCCTTGACCCATGTTCACTATAACCCACCACCTCATCCACCTTCACCCACCCACCATTGCCCATTCACCAACACCTTCACTCACCCACACCTTCACTCATCCACTTTCAACCTACCTCACCTACATTCACCAACCTTTAACCCCACCTAAACACACCCTCCCTCTTCCACCTTAATCATCACCCTCCCTTACCCACGTTTACTCTACCTTACTGGCCTCAACCTTACCTACAAAGCCTCCTATACCCATATTAACCATCCCTCACCCACCTTCAACATCACCTTCCCAAACCCTCCTTCACCCAACCTCCCTCACCCACCTTCTACCCTCCATCATCCATATTAAAATTCACCTTCACCACCCTTACCTGCACACCCATACCCAGCCTCACCCTTGCCCACTCACCCATACCTTAACTGACCCACACTTTTTTCACCCACCTTCATCCTCACCCTCCCAAACACATTTACTCACCCTCCCTAATCCACCTACAACACCACCTACCCACTCTCTTCATCATCCACCTTCCCTCACAAACCTTCAACCTCCCTTACCCACACCCACCATACATCCCTAAACCTCCCTCACCCACCTACCCACAACCTCCCTCACCTGCTTACCCACTTACACTTTTTCTTACCACACTTTCAACCCCAAACCACACCCTCCCTAAATTATTCAGAACTTAACTCTCATTGGTCAAGTGTGACTAAATGAGTCACATAACTAAAAATGTTCTATTCTTTTTTAACCAAACACAAATACAAAAATAATCATAAGGGTCAACCCTAACTTTGAACACTAACCCTAACTCTTCTCTGATTGGTTAGTACCCAAATGAGTCACATACCTAAATTTTCGTATTCCCCTATAACCCTGGGACAAACAAAAATAGAAAAATAATCCTAAGTGTCAACCCTAACTTTCAACCCTAACCCTAACCCTAACTTTCAACCCTAACTTTCAACCCTAACTTTCAACCCTAACTTTCAACCCTAACTCTTCTCTGATTGGTTAGTACCCAAATGAGTCACATACCTAAATTTTCGTATTCCCCTATAACCCTGGGCCAAACAAAAATAGAAAAATAATCCTAAGTGTCAACCCTAACTTTCAACCCTAACTTTCAACCCTAACTTTCAACCCTAACTTTCAACCCTAACTCTTCTCTGATTGGTTAGTACCCAAATGAGTCACATACCTAAATTTTCGTATTCCCCTATAACCCTAACCCTAACCCTAACCCTAACCCTAACCCTAACCCTAACTTTCAACCCTAACTCTTCTCTGATTGGTTAGTACCCAAATGAGTCACATACCTAAATTTTCGTATTCCCCTATAACCCTGGGCCAAACAAAAATAGAAAAATAATCCTAACTTTCAACCCTAACTTTCAACCCTAACTTTCAACCCTAACTTTCAACCCTAACTTTCAACCCTAACTCTTCTCTGATTGGTTAGTACCCAAATGAGTCACATACCTAAATTTTCGTATTCCCCTATAACCCTGGGCCAAACAAAAATAGAAAAATAATCCTAAGTGTCAACCCTAACTTTCAACCCTAACTTTCAACCCTAACTTTCAACCCTAACTCTTCTCTGATTGGTTAGTACCCAAATGAGTCACATACCTAAATTTTCGTATTCCCCTATAACCCTGGGCCAAACAAAAATAGAAAAATAATCCTAAGTGTCAACCCTAACTTTCAACCCTAACTTTCAACCCTAACTTTCAACCCTAACTTTCAACCCTAACTTTCAACCCTAACTCTTCTCTGATTGGTTAGTACCCAAATGAGTCACATACCTAAATTTTCGTATTCCCCTATAACCCTGGGCCAAACAAAAATAGAAAAATAATCCTAAGTGTCAACCCTAACTTTCAACCCTAACTTTCAACCCTAACTTTCAACCCTAACTTTCAACCCTAACTTTCAACCCTAACTCTTCTCTGATTGGTTAGTACCCAAATGAGTCACATACCTAAATTTTCGTATTCCCCTATAACCCTGGGCCAAACAAAAATAGAAAAATAATCCTAAGTGTCAACCCTAACTTTCAACCCTAACTTTCAACCCTAACTTTCAACCCTAACTCTTCTCTGATTGGTTAGTACCCAAATGAGTCACATACCTAAATTTTCGTATTCCCCTATAACCCTGGGCCAAACAAAAATAGAAAAATAATCCTAAGTGTCAACCCTAACTTTCAACCCTAACTTTCAACCCTAACTTTCAACCCTAACTTTCAACCCTAACTCTTCACTGATTGGTTAGTACCCAAATGAGTCACATACCTAAATTTTCGTATTCCCCTATAACCCTGGGCCAAACAAAAATAGAAAAATAATCCTAAGTGTCAACCCTAACTTTCAACCCTAACTTTCAACCCTAACTTTCAACCCTAACTCTTCTCTGATTGGTTAGTACCCAAATGAGTCACATACCTAAATTTTCGTATTCCCCTATAACCCTGGGCCAAACAAAAATAGAAAAATAATCCTAAGTGTCAACCCTAACTTTCAACCCTAACTTTCAACCCTAACTTTCAACCCTAACTTTCAACCCTAACTTTCAACCCTAACTCTTCTCTGATTGGTTAGTACCCAAATGAGTCACATAGCTAAATTTTCGTATTCCCCTATAACCCTGGGCCAAACAAAAATAGAAAAATAATCCTAAGTGTCAACCCTAACTTTCAACCCTAACTTTCAACCCTAACTTTCAACCCTAACTTTCAACCCTAACTCTTCTCTGATTGGTTAGTACCCAAATGAGTCACATACCTAAATTTTCGTATTCCCCTATAACCCTAACCCTAACCCTAACCCTAACCCTAACCCTAACCCTAACCCTAACCCTAACACCCTAACCCTAATACCCTAACCCTAACCCTAACCCTAACCCTAACACCCTAACCCTAATACCCTAACCCTAATACCCTAACCCTAATACCCTAACCCTAACCCTAACCCTAACCCTAACCCTAACCCTAATACCCTAACCCTAACCCTAACCCTAACCCTAACCCTAACCCTAATACCCTAACCCTAACCCTAACCCTAACCCTAACCCTAACCCTAACCCTAACCCTAACCCTAACCCTAACCCTAATACCCTAATACCCTAACCCTAACCCTAATACCCTAATACCCTAACCCTAACCCTAACCCTCAACCCTAACTTTCAACCCTAACTTTCAACCCTAACTTTCAACCCTAACTTTCAACCCTAACTTTCAACCCTAACTTTCAACCCTAACTTTCAACCCTAACTCTTCTCTGATTGGTTAGTACCCAAATGAGTCACATACCTAAATTTTCGTATTCCCCTATAACCCTAACCCTAACCCTAACCCTAACCCTAACCCTAACCCTAACCCTAACTTTCAACCCTAACTTTCAACCGTAACTTTCAACCCTAACTTTTCTCTGATTGGTTAGTACCCAAATGAGTCACATACCTACATTTTCGTATTCCCCTATAACCCTAACCCTAACCCTAACCCTAACCCTAACCCTAACCCTAATACCCTAATACCCTAACCCTAATACCCTAACCCTAACCCTAACCCTAACCCTAACCCTAATACCCTAACCCTAACCCTAACCCTAACCCTAACCCTAACCCTAATACCCTAACCCTAACCCTAACCCTAACCCTAACCCTAACCCTAACCCTAATTTTCGTATTCCCCTATAACCCTAACCCTAACCCTAACCCTAACCCTAACCCTAACCCTAACTTTCAACCCTAACCCTAACCCTAACCCTAACTTTCAACCCTAACTTTCAACCCTAACTTTCAACCCTAACTCTTCTCTGATTGGTTAGTACCCAAATGAGTCACATACCTAAATTTTCGTATTCCCCTATAACCCTGGGCCAAACAAAAATAGAAAAATAATCCTAAGTGTCAACCCTAACTTTCAACCCTAACTTTCAACCCTAACTTTCAACCCTAACTTTCAACCCTAACTCTTCTCTGATTGGTTAGTACCCAAATGAGTCACATACCTAAATTTTCGTATTCCCCTATAACCCTGGGCCAAACAAAAATAGAAAAATAATCCTAAGTGTCAACCCTAACTTTCAACCCTAACTTTCAACCCTAACTTTCAACCCTAACTCTTCTCTGATTGGTTAGTACCCAAATGAGTCACATACCTAAATTTTCGTATTCCCCTATAACCCTGGGCCAAACAAAAATAGAAAAATAATCCTAAGTGTCAACCCTAACTTTCAACCCTAACTTTCAACCCTAACTTTCAACCCTAACTTTCAACCCTAACTCTTCTCTGATTGGTTAGTACCCAAATGAGTCACATACCTAAATTTTCGTATTCCCCTATAACCCTGGGCCAAACAAAAATAGAAAAATAATCCTAAGTGTCAACCCTAACTTTCAACCCTAACTTTCAACCCTAACTTTCAACCCTAACTCTTCTCTGATTGGTTAGTACCCAAATGAGTCACATACCTAAATTTTCGTATTCCCCTATAACCCTGGGCCAAACAAAAATAGAAAAATAATCCTAAGTGTCAACCCTAACTTTCAACCCTAACTTTCAACCCTAACTTTCAACCCTAACTTTCAACCCTAACTCTTCTCTGATTGGTTAGTACCCAAATGAGTCACATACCTACATTTTCGTATTCCCCTATAACCCTGGGCCAAACAAAAATAGAAAAATAATCCTAAGTGTCAACCCTAACTTTCAACCCTAACTTTCAACCCTAACTTTCAACCCTAACTTTCAACCCTAACTCTTCTCTGATTGGTTAGTACCCAAATGAGTCACATACCTAAATTTTCGTATTCCCCTATAACCCTGGGCCAAACAAAAATAGAAAAATAATCCTAAGTGTCAACCCTAACTTTCAACCCTAACTTTCAACCCTAACTTTCAACCCTAACTTTCAACCCTAACTCTTCTCTGATTGGTTAGTACCCAAATGAGTCACATACCTAAATTTTCGTATTCCCCTATAACCCTGGGCCAAACAAAAATAGAAAAATAATCCTAAGTGTCAACCCTAACTTTCAACCCTAACTTTCAACCCTAACTTTCAACCCTAACTCTTCTCTGATTGGTTAGTACCCAAATGAGTCACATACCTAAATTTTCGTATTCCCCTATAACCCTGGGCCAAACAAAAATAGAAAAATAATCCTAAGTGTCAACCCTAACTTTCAACCCTAACTTTCAACCCTAACTTTCAACCCTAACTCTTCTCTGATTGGTTAGTACCCAAATGAGTCACATACCTAAATTTTCGTATTCCCCTATAACCCTAACCCTAACCCTAACCCTAACGTTTATCTCTATGGCAATGAACAGACCCGCTTATTGCCCCCTGGTCCGACCCCCCAGAGATGGACTCCAACTGGACAAGCACAGTCTCACCAAGTATGTGGAGGGCACTGATCGGATTGACATGTTTCTAAGGAACTTTGAAACGCAGTGCCGGCGGTACGGGGTGCTTCCCCAGCATAGGGTTGCACGCCTGGACCCGCTACTCTCCAGCTTGGCTAAACAGACTTTGATGGCGCTTACAGAGGAGTTTGCTGATGACTATGACCACCTGAAAGAACTTTTGCTGTTTCAGCATGGTTTTACCCCTGAAGCTTACCGGGGTAAGTTCCGGCTGGAGGAGAGGCACCCTCAGGAGACCTATGTCACTTATGTGACCCGCATGGCTTTGTATGGGTTACACTGGGTGGAGGGCTCTGAGGCCAAGACTTACCAACGCCTGCTGGACCTCATCTTTCAGGAGCAGCTCATGCAGCAGTGCCCGCCGGCGGTGAGGGCTTTTGTGTATGATAAAAAGCCCAAGACCTACACCGAGGCGGCGAGGATGGCAGATGACTATGTGGTCAGCCGGTCCCAGATGACCGCCAAGGTACCAGCCAAAGCGGTAACCCCACCGGCGCCGGCCAAGAAAGCTGTGAGTACCCCCCAGTGGACCCAAAAGCCGCCTGCGGGCAGCGGGTCACAGAAGGCGGGAGAGCTCCGGCATGAGCGCCGGTGCTACAATTGCAACAGCACTGGTCACATCAGACCAGATTGCCCGGAACCCCTGCGTTCCAACGGACCCTATCGAGGGCAACGCACCCCAGCTGCAAAGCCGGTAGCCCGCGTGCGGGTGGCTTCCACCAAAGAACCAGGACCGGTCATGGAAACAACTCCCAGCGAGACGTCCCATGTCACCCCTACCCCGGTTTCTTCAGTGCCTACAGCCAGGAGCGGAGGACATCACAGCGCAGACCTGCAGCAGACGGACGGCAGGAGCAAGCATCTCACCCCGGTCACAGTCGGTGACCGGCAAGCAGTTGGCTTACTTGATTCAGGAGCTGCAGTGACCCTGGTCCGACCTGATATGGTCCGGCCAGAGGAATTGATCCCAGGCCCTGGGATACAGATCACTGTGGCTGACGGAGAGCCACGTTTCCTGCAGGTGGCCCGCATTTTTTTGTATTGGGGGGTGGGCAAGGGTGTGCGGGAGGTGGGGGTTTTACCAGGTTTGGATGCTGAAATTCTTTTGGGCAATGACCTGGGACCGATGACCTGCACCTACGACCGTGTGCCCCAGCCCGCTGCAGTGGCGGCGGTTACCCGGAGCCAGACCGCGGCAATGTCGGCGGTGGCCACCCCAGTCCCCCAGCCTTTGGGACCAATGTTAGCGGAGGGCACAGAGGAGCCCAGGGAGGTAAGCCAGGATCAGTTGCAACCACAGGCTGACTTACTGTTCCCCCTTACCGTGTCCCCTTCCCCTGACAATGACATGACTGGGGGGGGGGCAGATTTAGGAGCCCAGTTTAGGGAGGCAGTGAAGGCAGACCCTAACCTGGCCGGCGTGAGACTTCGGGCGTCCGAATCTCAGGCAGGGGAGGGCACTGAGCGCTGCCTATGGCATAAGGGACTCCTATACAGAGAAGAAGGGAACCCGAGAATAGAGAAGGGATTGACCGGTAAGCGACAGCTAGTAGTACCCCAGGGGTACCGACAGCAATTGTTACGGGTAGCTCACTCTATTCCGTTAGCGGGACATCAGGGGGTCACCAGAACGCGAGCCCGGTTATTGCAGCGTTATTTCTGGCCGGGGGCATCCAGGGATGTGGCTGATTTCTGCTGCTCCTGTGATGCCTGCCAGCGAGTAGGTAAGGTGGGCGACCGTGTGAAGGCACCCCTGAGACCCCTACCGATAATAGGGGAACCCTTCCAGAAGGTAGCGGTGGACCTGATAGGACCCCTCATGATTCCAAGCAGGTCAGGGAAGTGCTACATCCTCACGGTGGTGGATTTTGCCACCCGGTACCCTGAGGCGGTAGCGCTGGGCACCATAAGTGCCAAGACAGTGGCAGCAGCTTTGCTGAACATTTTTGCTAGGGTAGGTTTCCCTAGTGAGATCCTAACTGATCAGGGGTCGCAGTTCATGAGTGAACTGTTACATTGTCTCTGGGATGCCTGCGGTGTACAGCACCAGCGCACTACCCCTTACCATCCCCAAACAAACGGATTATGTGAGAGGTTTAATGGTACCCTGAAGCAGATGCTTCGGACCTTTATAGAGGCGGAGGGGAAAGACTGGGAGATTCACCTGCAGCACTTGCTGTTTGCATACCGAGAGGTACCGCAAGAATCTACAGGCTTCTCCCCCTTCGAGCTACTATATGGCCGCAGGGTACGTGGACCTCTGGACCTCTTCCGTGAGGGATGGGAGGGGGAGACTACTGCTACTGATGCTTCAGTGATCCAGTATGTAGTAGATCTCAGAGACCGGTTAGAGATGCTTATGGGGGTGGCCCAGGACCACCTCAGGGCTGCTCAGACCAAGCAGAAGCAATGGTATGACCAGCAGGCCCGTAGCAGAGAATTCATCCCAGGACAGCAGGTGCTTGTTCTCAAACCCACTCGGGAGAACAAGCTGATGGCTGCCTGGTCGGGACCGTACCCGGTTATCCGAAAGGTGAATGAGTGCAACTATGTTGTACAGGTAGCGCCTGAGAGGCACAAGACATATCACATTAATATGTTAAAGGAATACAGAGCACCGAGTATGGGAGCAGTAATGGCCATTTGTAGCCCACTGCTGGAGGATCCGGCGAGCAATGCTCTGCCTGATCTCCTAGGGGAGGCAAAGCAAGGAAACACTGTTGAGCAGGTAGAGATCGGGGCACAGTTGAGTGCTAGGCAGAAGGGAGAAGCCAGGGACATGCTAGCTCAGTATAGCGCCCTCTTCACTGACATGCCAGGGACCACACATCTCACCAAACACCCAGTACACACAGGGGACCTGCAGCCTCTGCATAAGCACGCTTATAGAGTGTCAGCAGAGGTCAAGACAAGTATGGAGAGAGATTGAGGAGATGCTGACCCTAGGGGTAATTACTCCGTCCCAGAGCCCTTGGGCAAGTCCAGTAGTCCTAGTGCCTAAGAAGGACAAAACCACCCGGTTTTGTGTGGACTACCGGTTGCTCAACGCTGGGACGGTGTCAGATGCTTACCCCATGCCCCGCATGGATGAGTTACTAGATGAACTCGCGGGGGCAAAGTATCTGACCACCATGGATCTGAGCAAAGGCTACTGGCAGATTCCCCTGACCCTGGAGGCTAGGGAGAAGTCAGCATTCATCACTCCAAGTGGCCTCTATGAGTTTTTGGTGATGCCATTTGGGATGAAGAATGCCCCGGCTACCTTCCAACGCCTGGTCAATAGGTTACTGGAAGGGATGCAGAGCTATGCCAGGGCTTACTTAGATGACATTGCTGTCTTTAGTAATTCCTGGGAATCCCACATAGGACATGTAGCTGCGGTGCTGGATAGAATCAGGGAGGCTGGGCTTACCTTAAAACCCACTAAGTGTATGGTAGGTATGGCAGAAGTCCTGTACTTAGGGCACAGGGTGGGTGGAGGGCATTTCAAGCCAGAGCCAGCCAAGGTAGAAGCCATAGTTCAGTGGCCTGTTCCAAAAACCAAGAAACAGGTCATGGCCTTTTTGGGCACCGCAGGGTACTACAGGAAATTTGTCCCACAGTACAGCGCCGTGGCCAAACCCCTGACTGATCTGACTAAGAAGCAACTGCCTGTGCTTATTACCTGGTCTCCTGCCTGTGAAACTGCTTTCCAGGCACTGAAAGCTGCGCTTGCTGAGGCCCCCATCCTGGCTGCCCCAGATTATACCAAGCATTTTCTTATTCAGACTGATGCCTCAGACTTTGGTGTGGGGGCTGTGTTGAGCCAGGTGGGGGACGACGGCAAAGAGCACCCTGTGGTGTATCTCAGTCGCAAACTGCTCCCCAGGGAGGTGGCATATGCCACCATTGAAAAGGAGTGCTTGGCCATTGTGTGGGCACTCAAAAAGCTCCAGCCCTATGTCTATGGGAGGGCTTTCACGGTCATTACCGACCACAATCCCCTGAGCTGGCTACAGAGGGTATCAGGGGAAAATGCCAAACTGCTGAGATGGAGCTTGGCTTTGCAAGAATTTGAATTCACCATTCAGCACAAAAAGGGTAGTGAAAACAGCAATGCTGATGGACTTTCACGCCAGGACTATCCCTCTGAGACTGAATTCATTAATGGTGCCAGCAGTGCCCCACTCCCCGTCAGGGCCAGTGGGCCACAGGACACGCATTAAGAAGGGGAGGTGTAGAGGGAGAGAGGGGGTGGCCCGGTATTAAAGGGGTTGCACCCCATTTGGCCACCCCTGACCGCACCAGGGAGACAAGGGGTTAACTGGGCTGAGGTCCAGAAATGTGATGTAACCCTTGTTATGACATGTAAATGTATTTTCCCCTGTTCCATTGTAATGTCTGGTTACTCAGTGTTTGCATCACACACACACTAGAATCCATCCGGGAGCACAAGGGTTAATAATTCTTTAATGATTATAGCTCTTTGTGTAAGTTTCCCGCCTTTTCGGGCACCATTTTGCAGGTCCCCATTGGCCGCCATTAGGGCTCAATGCATTTCAATAGGAATTTGTGCTGTTTTCGTCCTGTTTCCTGTAGTGACCAGCAGGTGGCGTCCGAGAGGGAGAGCGGCGGTTTCCCATTGAAAGTCAATGGGCTCATTGACTTCAATGGAGATGCCTCGAGGTAACCTAGTTGGCTGCCGTCCAGACCGCAAACCGCAAAGCGGATACAATGTCCTTCAAAAGAGCTAAAATCACTGGGTCAAGTTCAACGTCAATTAGCGGGGAAATAAACTGTTTTAGGGCACCTAGGGATAAAATTCTTTTTGCCCCTAGTTCCTAAGCGTCCCCCCACTCGACCACCACCGGGTCCCCGAATCCTGGACCCCCGATAAGGGTCGAACCAGATAGAGCGGGTCGCGCCATAGGCTTTGCCGGCGGCGGCAGAAACGGCTCAGAAAAATGACTAAGTGAGAAATGCTGAATTTTAGGAATCCATATCTCCGGTTCCGGAGGGTTCAGCGGATCAGGGTTTGGGGTATCTGTAGCCACTGCTCCGGCATCGCTGCAGAACCATCCTTGACCCGCTTGGACCAACCCGACGGAGTATGGACCCCCTTGAAGTTCGGGACTTTTCCCATAAACTTCAATGGCAGAAAACCCCCATTGACTTCAATGGCGGCGATTTACCATTGAAAGTCTATGGCGGAGCTGCCCGTTGTTTTCAATGGGGATTTAGTGAAAAGCTGAGATTTCTTTTTCAATGGAGATTTTTGTATTAAAATGATTTAATGTGCATTGGTGTAACTCCGGTTTCTTAGGTCGTAGCAAGTCGCTTTTTGGACCATATGGTGTCCCAGTTCTGGCAATGCGAACTGGGAAGTTTGGACCTGCTAAACCTAACGGAACCGGATATTTTAATACGTTTATGTTTTATGCTTAATAGTGTATCTTAAGGTATGGACAAAGACCCAGAAGAGATTCTTTTGGGCCATAAGGTAGCAGATGGCCCTGGGGACGCCGCTATGTCTAGGATTTAAGTGCTGTTCAAAGAGTTTTATCACCCTCACTGTTTATCCGAAGCCCAAACCAGGGCAGGTCTTAAGTGTTCCAGTTAACACCTTTCAACAAAGGTTTTCCTGCCAGAACTCCAAATGGTAGACTGTCTGGCATTCCTGACGTAAATGTGGGGCTTCAGAAATGAGACCCCCAGAGTTCTACTGCGCATGTGCCAACTAGCAGGGGGGCATGGGTCAGAATGCTTTCCCACGTTAGTGAGTGGCTGGAGGTAATTGGAAACCAATCCCCTGTGCTTAAGGTTAAGAATAGAAGGAGAATGGTTTATAAACTGCTGTCCACCCATATATCCTTTGTCTTCGTTTGCTGATATGGTTACCTGATATCACCTGAATGATTTCCTCACTGCTGAAAGAAATGCTACATCATACTTCTCATTCCCCAACCCTTAAGTAAGTGTACTTCTTGTTCGTTACTGTATTATCTGTTGTGTTCACCTATATTCTAAGGAATAAATACAATTTATTATATCTTAAGCCTCGTTCAGTTCAAACCCAATTATTTTTGTGTAATATTAATAAGCCTGTGGAAGCTATCGTCACAAGGAGGTATTATAGTGTGTATTGTGGGGAGAATTAGTGTGTGTGTTGTTTGGGAGTGATATTCGGGAGGATTGTGTGTGCAGAAGGAAGAATGAGTGAGGGGGGAGTAAGGGAGCAGGATTGAATGAGAGGGGGTCATTGAGTGATAGCGGGGAGGGGAGGGAAGAGTGAGGAGAGTGGGTGTAGGAGGGAGCAGTGCAAGAGACCGTCGGGGGCAGAATACATGGTGAGAAGGGAGGCTGCCTAGAAGCATAAAAATCTACTTCACCACTGTTCTGTACTCTCTTCAATACTCTGTGTTACAGATCTCTCTGGCAAGAAATGGGGTCCAATGGCAAAGACTGCTCTAAATAAGATAGTATAAATGAACACAGAGAGAAATTCCAAAGAGTAACCCAAGAAAATACAAGTGAAATCTAATCGTAAGGTAATTAGTCCCATTAAGTGAAATACATAAAGGAATAGTCCATAAAAAAGCACAAAGGAAAAAAATAGGAGTACTTTATTGTGATGTTACATTTCAGAGAATATAAAATTATAGGAAAACAATTCCACTTTATTCAGAAAACCAGAAAGTCTTGGTCCCAGGTGGACTGAATTTTTATTGCAAATAAGTTCCTTAATACACAAGTAAAGAATATAGTTACTTATTCTATTCTCTACTGTAAGACGTGCCACATTGCCCAATATTTGGGTACAGTGCCCAGATTGTGACCATGCACTACAGAGGTGAGATTCCCCCAACTCCAATTTGCTACACACTCCAAGAGAGATTATTGTGATCAGAGGTGGAATGAGAGGGGTGAGAAGGGTCGCTGCCCAGGGAGTAGCCTGACAGGGGGTACAGAAATCTCTTTTGGTGCATATATTGCGGAGCTGCATTGATTGACTTGTCAATCAGCTCTGCTGCCTATCCCATTGACATCATGATCCGGCACTGTGATCAGCTGCAGCGCTGACCCAGGTGTGTTAGTGCAGCACTTTACAGGGAGGGAACAGAGGTTGTGGATGACAGATGCTGGGGATAGGCCATGAGTACGGGCCAGAGTAAGGTGGAGACTTTCTGTACTCTGCATACAGGACACTGCATGCATGACAGTGTCTGTGTGTGTGTGTGTGTGTGTGTATTCCAAGTGTAAGTGTGCTCTGTAAGTATGCCTGTGTGGCAGGTATAGGGGGGTGGTTCAGCTGGAGGAACTTATCCAGGCACAAAAGCACATAGATGCCCCAGATTATACCACCCCAAATGCTGATAATATCCTGCTGCACTTTACAGAAGATGATGCAGATGTCAGTGGGTGGTGGGTTCATTAAATCCATCCATCATATCATAGCCACACTGTGCATATGATGTACTGAATCAATCACAGGAAGACATCTCCATGGTAGGGGTAGAAGTTAACAGAATATGTCCAGCACTGTGGTGTGTAGCCCATAAATAATAATTGTGCACATTACAGAACATACTTGCAACTGCAAGATCATTTTGCTGCTTGTAGTGTTTGCTCTTGTCCTGTGCAGTGTTGTCGTAGATCCGTCTCTTCAGTGTTCACTGCAATAAAAGTAAGACATTGCATTAATATTACAGAAGTTTGGGAGCTGAAATCCCACTATGCTGCAGACATTTTCCCTTTGCATAAGATTCTTGTGATTATATCTCAATGATGATCAATAACAACTACATCATAACACAGCCGCTCAATACAAAATATGTATTTGCTATCAATGGTCATGGAGGCCAAACGTCACACAATGTACAGATACACTACCGACACACTTTATTGAAGTGTGGTCGGTACCGCAAGCCGGGAAATCTCCCGGCTTGCTAGTGGCCGCCCCTCGGCGTGCCGTGCATCATAGACGCGCGGTCACGCGTCATCGGGAGCGTGCGCCCCCTGCACGCGTGTCCAGGGGCTCCCCGAGGGAGCCCTGGTGTCCCGCGATCGCGGGACAGCGGCAGGGGGTTCCGGGGGACCCGGCGGACCCGGCAGCGGTAGGGAGAGCGCCCCGATCGGAGGGCGCTCTTCCGCTGCTTCGGCGCGCGCCCGTCACACTCGGGCACGCGCCAGGCTACTGCTGCGGCACAGAACGGGCAAATGCTCGAATAAACTGTGCCGCAGCAGTATACTGCTGCGGCCGAGTTTATTCGAGCATTTGCCCGTTCTTGGCCGCAGCAGTAACCTGGCGCGCGCCGGAGGGTGCCGGGCGCACGCCGAAGCAGCGGAGGAGCGCCCTCCGATCGGGGCTTTCTCCCTTCCGGTGCCGGGTCCGTCGGGTCCCCCGGAACCCCCTGCCGCTGTCCCCCACATCGCGGGACACCAGTGCTCCCTCGGGGAGCCCTGGACGCGCGTGCAGGGGGCGCAGGCACCCGATGACGCGTGACCGTGCATCGGTGATGCGCGGCACGCTGAGGGAGTGCGGCTAGCACGCCGGGGCATCCCCCGGCTTGCGGTGCTAGCCGTGCTTCAATAAAACGTGTCGGTAGTGTAGCAAGGATTATTTCTTCCTCTGGTGCATTATGATGGGATGTGTTGTAAGATTCTGCATTATTAGCATCACTGAATCTTTTGGAAACTGAGTAATATTCTATGTTTTAATGCAATATTATGGATGATCAGCCGGTAAAATAAAGCTTACTGTATCTGTAGCCATGCTCTACCCATGATGTGCTGAATCAATGACTGCAGAGTGATTCAGAGTGGTAAACATGACTGGAACACATCTCTGAATAGAGGACAGAACAGCAGTGCAGAGTAGGAGGTGAATGTATCTCAAATGGAAGACTTAGTAGCTGTGTGGGGAGTAGACAGTACAGACTGATCAAATAAATAGTTAAAGGAGTATCTTCAACATTACTTGGCTTTGTTATCAACATTGAAGTTTCTCTTGTTTTTTCTGTTCTTTAAATCACTACTACTGATGCCATGTGTAACCTGTACTGAGAGATATACTCTACTGGCCTAGATGAAACCATATGATGCAAACAGGATTCATCCCACTCCAGATTCATATGATTGCACCACTTCAACCTTTAATAAAACACATAGAACTACAGCAGTGCGCTACTGCACATGTTCTTGTTATGAATGGTAGTAGATGTGGTCCTTGGGTCAATACTTCATACAGCAGCCACACTCTACTCATGATGTATTGAATCAACAAAAACCTGCATGGTACAGATCACAGGAAGGGTAGAGTAGAGGGGAATATGTCCAATGCGAAACCCTTAGCAGCTGGATTGTGTGGAGTCAACAAAACGACAAATACTAAATGAGAAATATACACATTGCTTATCTGTCTCTGTGTAGTCATTTTCCTCCTCTTCAACTGTCTTTCAAAATTTCTCTTCTGACAGAAAAGAAACACATGGCTTCAATATTCACTGTTCTTCCCTCCTGAAATAAAAGTTAAGCATTGCATGGTTATGATCATACATACAATGAACCTTGCGCCAAACCATGTGATCCAAAGTAAATCCACCTCCCTCCCATAGCTGTGTTCCTTCTAGAGCTTCTACCACACAAGTCATTAATGTTCGTGACACTGTACTGCAGTCACAGTCTGCACACAAAGTACTGAATCAATTACATCACACTGAAAAGGCAGTCTACATGATGCAATAGTTAACCATAATAACTCTGTCATGCAAATGACAGGAAAACCTATATGTATATCATTAGGGGAGAGGGGAAAAATAATTAAAAAATAAGTGCGACAAATAAAAACAGATTATAGGAAAGTAAATCCTTGCCCTGGGAACTTTACAATCTAATAGAAATGTTAGAAGACTTAAAGAGAGGCAGCAGTTGGGGGAAGAAGTGCAGTAGATGACAATGCTTGTCCTTATGGTGGGTACAATTAGTAGAAAGCACATCTTGGGAACAATAGTTGTTAGCAGTGACTGTGGGTGTGGGACAGTAGCCACGAGTCAAAGTTTTTGAAATGCTTGATTTAAGTCGTGAATTTTAAGATTGGTCTTACATGTGGGTGGAAGAGGTTATGTTGGCATATACTGAGTGTGAGGAAGTTTCACATGTACGGTGCAGTGATGGAAAATGGTTTCAGGCAAGTGAGAGAACAGTAGAGGTGAAAGAAGTTTACAGGAGACAGTTATGGTTATAGTGCAAGAGACAAGCAAGGGCATAACGAGAGATCAAAGATGATATGCAAGAAGGAGCAGATTAATGGAGAGCCTTAACAAAAAGGTAAGGAGGAGAACTTTGTAGGTGATACAAAAACTTGATGGGATGCCAGGACAGGGATTTAAGGAGATGAGCAGAGACTGTTGTGGGAGAAAGTGAGATAATTCAAGCAGCAGAGTTTTGCATAGGAGAAAGTTGTGAAGCATGGAGGCCTGTTAGTAGTATGTTAAAATAACCTATAGGATAACAGTATACATTGGAGTTTTAGCAGTAGGTTGAGAGGGGAAAGGGAAGATCTTGGCAATATTACAGAGAAAGAGGCAACACATTTTACCCATAGCCGTGCATGTGAATGGAGATGGAATTGAAGAGCCAAATGTTACTCCTATGCAACATGTTTGATGACAAGATAGATGGTAGTACTGTTTACTGTGATGGAGAAAGGGGATAATATGAGCCCAGTGTTAGACATTAAGTTTAAGGCAGTGGAGTGCCATCCATGAGCATATAGCCAGGAGACAACCCAAGAGTAGGGACTGGATTGCAGGAGTGAGAACAGGGGTGGATAGATTTGTGTGTGTATCATCCGCATAGAGATTATATCTAAGGCCAAAAGCATTGATGAAGTCACCAAATGATAGTATGTAGAGAGAAAGAGAGATCTCAGAACAGACCCCTGATGTATACCCACAGACAGATCAATAGAAGACGAAGACATGTTAGCAACAGAGATGGAGAATGTGTGACAGGAAAGTTATGATGAAAACCAGGATAGAACTTTGTTACTGATACCAAGAGAGAGTTTAGAATATGAAGGAGGAGAGTGATTGAGAGCATCAAACGCAGCCGATAGATCAAGTAGGATTAGTAGGGAAAAACCTTGGGAATTAGCTTTAAGCACAGTCTGTAGAACGTGCTGTACGAAAGGCAGGTTGTAAAGGATCCAGGAGGGCATGTGATTTAAGAATGTTGACACTAGCAATTAGAAGGCAAACAGCATGAGGGATACAGAGCGGTAGTTAGTAAGGCACATAGGGTGTAGTTTGTTTCTGACAAAAGGGTGACCGCTACAGGCTTAAAGTAAGAGGGCAAAAATCCAGAGAATAGGGAGAAATTGAAGATGTGGGTGAGAGTGGGGACTAAGAGATGCAGTAAGGTGTGAGGGGATACGATCTAGAGGGCATGTGGTAGAGGGAGAATAGAAGATGATTAGCTTCCAGCTCTGTAAGAGAAGAAAAGGAGTCAAGTGCAGAAGGAGATTTGGGTAGAAGGAGAGAAGGGGGAAGGGACAGAAGGAATCTCCTTTTGGGTGGCATCCACCTTGCCTCTGAAGTAGTCAAATGCTTGAGGAGAAGTGAAGGAAGGATGGCAAGTGGGAGGAGAAGGTCAGTGGAGGGAGTCAAATACAGAGAAAAAAAACAGCGTAAATTAAATTTGAGTGTTGATGAGTGTGGAAAAAAGTAGTGTATTTAGCCCTAGAGAGCAGCTTTATACAGGACAGGAGACATTTTTACTGTAGAAAAATCAAACAAAGTGTGAGATTTCCTCCGTAGGTATTAAGAACAGCGAGTGGAAGTGTGATGAGTGTGTTTGGGAATTTAGCCAAAGGTGTGGGTTAGAGGGATGAGTGTGTCAGAGCCTATAGGGGGCATATAGATAGGAGGATAGCATTGTAAGAGTTAATAAGATTGTTAGTTTAAGCAGAAAGAAAGAGAGAGAAGAGAGAAGAGAGAAGAGAGGTTAGAGTAGATGTCAGAGGAGAGTTTAATTAAGCAGAGGCAAATCAGTGGGACAGGTAAGATGCGGTGAGGGGAATGACTGATTGTGACTGATGAGAGCAGAAGAGGTTATGTACAACTAGAGCCTTGTTAGTAAGAGTGGACATTCCAGAGGGCACAGGAGAAGGGAAGAGAAAAGTAAGGAAAGGAATGTGGATTACATTAGATAGGTTAACACTCTTAGTAGGGAGGCCTGATGTGTATATGAGCCGGTCCAAGATTATAAGAGATATCCCCCAACATCAGCGAGCATAGAAGGAGACACAGAGATAGGTGTAGAGAGAGACAGAGATAGGGATATGTAGAGAGAGAAGGGCGTCAAGAGAATGAGACAGATAGGCGTAGAGAGAGGAGACATAGAGAGAGGGGGCTTTGAGAGGGGGGCGTAGAGAATGAGGGAAGGTGGAAGAGAATAGGATGTGCAGGAGTGCATTTCATTGAGCAGTGCAGAAATAGCTGCAATAGAGGTCTGTACAAATGGTGCTTTGTGTAGACACATGCAAAGGTAGGGGAAGGAAAGTGTATAGAACATGTGGATAAAAGCAGGAGTGTGGAAGTTAGAGAAATTAGAAAAGTTTTACAGAGGAGTGAGGAAACAGTAAACAGAAAGAACAAGAGAGAGGTTACATTGGGATGACGTGCTGTGGTAGAGAGAAATGCTAGGAGAGAGCCTCCAGATATTAGAGGACATGAATTGAGAGAGCAAATGTATAAATCAAAACCGGAGGGGGAGGTATAGCACGAAAGCTTGCACAGCAGTTGATGAAGATTATAGTCTTAAAGTTGCGTGTACCTGTCAGGGCACTCAAGAAGGTCAATGCTCACAAGTGCAGAGTTCATGAAGAAATGCTGAATCCAGTTCCCCTCCAATTTAATATTAATATAACTTTTTCATTCTTCATTACTGCAAAAAGCAAACAAAACAAAACCACATTGCATTACTATTTTCAAAATGGATTGAATGACATATTCAACAGTAACTGTGTGATGCCAATATTGCCTTCTCACTCGTAGGCCAGTACGGTCAGGTACCCAGTACTGATAAAACAATAAGTGCCCGTACTAAGTACCAATATGAATTATAAGGAAATGTAAAATCTCCAGGTCTCTCTCCATCTCTGCAACAGATATATGGATAAGCCCATATTAAGGCATCACGTGACCGGAGCCGTCACTGACTGGGTATACGCAAAGATGCAGGGAGATGCAAAGAAAGGGAGGGAGACAGGGAGAAGATGGGAAACGGAGGGAGGCACTGATGGCAGGCCTCTCTCTTTCACTGGTGCATGCAAGGAGCTGGTCCCAACATCCACAAAGTGTGTGTGTATTATTGGTTGTGTTTTATGGCGGTAGGAGGATAGTGTGTATATTGTGTGTGTGTGTGGGAGTATTATATTGTGTGTAGGGTATTATAGTGTGTATATTATGTTGAGGTGCAGAGGAGAGTGTTAGATTGGGTATCTTGTGTTAGGGGGTATTGTGTATATTGTGTTTAAGACTATAATATTATTGGGGAGATTATTATTGAGGAGGTATTAAAGTGTGTATTGTGGGGAGTATTAGTGTATGTATTATTTGTGGGTGACAGATGCTGTGGGTAGGCCAAGAGTACGGGCCAGACTAAGGTGGAGACTTTCTGTACTCTGCATACAGGACTCTACATGCACTGCAGAGGTGAAATTCCCCCAACTCCAATTTGCTACACTCTCCAAGAGAGAATATTGTGATCAGAGGTGGAAGATGAGCAGGGTCACTGCCCAGGGAGTAGCCTGTCAGGGGGCATGGAAATCTCTTTTGGTGCGTATGTTGCCACATGGCATTGATTGACCGGTCAATTAGCACTGCTTCCTATCACAGTGACATGATCCGGTGCTGTGATCGGTTGCAGCGCTGACCAAGGTGTGTTAGTGCAGCAATTTACAGGGAGGGAACAGAGGTTGTGGGTGACAGATGCTGGGGGTAGGCCAAGAGTACGGGCCAGAGCAAGGTGGAGATATTCTGTACTCTGCATGCCCATCCTGCATGCCCAGGACTCTGCATGCATGCCAGTGGCTGTGGGGTGTGTGTGTGTAGGTATGCCAAGTGTCAGTGTGCATAAGTAAGTGTGCTGTGTGTGTAAGTAAGTTTGCCTGTGTGGCAGGAGGTGTAGGGGGGTGGGGGGCGGGGGGCGGTTCAGCTGGAGGACTTTACCCAGCACAAAAGCACATAGATGCCTCTGATTATATCACCCCAAATGCTGATAATATCCTGCTGTAGATGCACTTTACAGAAGATGATACAGATGTCATCAGTGTTTGGTGGGTTCATTAAATCAATCCATCATATAATAGCCACACTGTGCATATGATGTACTGAATCAGTAACACCAACCACAGGAAGACATCTCCATGGTAGGGGTAGTGTTGAAGTTAACAAAATATGTCCAGCACTGTGGTGTGGAGCCCATACATAATAATTGTGCACATTACCAGAACAACATATTGTCAACTGCATGATCATTTTGCTGCTTGTAGTGTATACTCTTGTCCTGTGCAGTGTTGTAGTAGATCCGTCTCTTCGGTGTTCACTGCAATAAAAGTAAGACATTGCATTAATATTACAGAAGTTTGGGGGCTGAAATCCCACTATGCTAATGACAGTTTCCCTTTGCATAAGATTCTTGTGATTATATCTCAATGATGATCAATAACAACTACATCATAACACAGCTGCTCTATACAGAATATGTATTTGCCATCAATGGTCATGGAGGCAATATGTCACACAATGTACATATATAGCAAGGATTATTTCTTCCTCTGGTGTATTATGATGGGAGGGTGAGATTCTGCATTATCAGCATCAGTAAATCTGTAGGAAACTGAGTGATATTCTATTTTTTAATGCAATATTAGGGTAAAATAAAGCTTGCTGTATCTATAGCCATGCTCTACCCATGATGTGCTGAATCAATGACTGCAGAGCGATTTAGAGTGGTAAACATGACTTGAACTCATCTCTGAATAGAGGGTAGCACAGTAGTGCAGAGTAGAAGGTGAATGTATCTCAAATGGAAACCCTTAGCAGCTGTGTGGGGAGTAGACAGTACAGACTGACCAAGTAAATAGTAAAAAGTAGTAACTTCAACATTACTTGGTTTTGTTCTCCACTCCTGTTTTTCTGTTCTTTAAATCACTAATACTGATGCCATATGTAACCTGTACTGAGAGTTATATACTCTACTGGCCTAGATCAAATTAAATGATGCAAACAGGATCCCTCCCACTCAAGATTCATATGATTGCACCACCTCAACCTTTCATAGCAATAACATAGAACTGCAGCAGTGCGCTACTGCACATGTTCTTGTTATGAATGGTAGTAGATGTGGTCCTTGGGTCAGTACTTCATACTGTAGCCACACTCTATTCATGATGTATTGAATCAACAAAAATCTGCATGGTACAGATCACAGGAAGGGGTGGAGTAGAGGTGAATATGTCCAATGCGAAACCCTTAGCAGCCGGATTTTTTGGAGTCAATAAAACGACAAATACTAAATGAGAAATATACACATTGCTTATCTGTCTCTGTGTAGTCATTTTCCTCCTCTTCAACTGTCCTTCAATTTTCTATTTTGCAAGAAAATGAACACATGGCTTCAATATTCACTTCTGTTCTGCAGTCTTTCCTCTTGAAATAAAAAAGTTAAGCATTGCATTATTATTATTATAATTATTATTGACGATACATACAATGAACCTTGCTCCAAACCATGTGATACAAAGCAAATCCACCTCCCTCCCACAGCTGTGCTCCTTCTAGAGCTTCTACCACACAAGTTATTCATGTCAGTGAAACTGTACTGCAGTCCCGGTCTGCACACAATCTACTGAATCAATGACATCACACTGTGTCACACAATGTCATGCTAACGACAGGAAACAATCTTTGTATATATCTATGTATATATAATAATAATAATAATAATAATAATAATAAAAAAAATAAGACAGGACAGACACTCCTACATTGCAATCAATAGAAAATAACTGGGACAGGCACTTCAAGGATGCATACGGTCCCGGATAAACTGTAGCTACCTATACACGTGTGCCTTGTCTCTAGACTCTGCATATATCTCTATTTATATACCACCCATTGTGTACTCAGCGCTTTACAAGAGAGACCAAAAAGTACAGGAAATTATTATACAATAAGTTCAACAAACAAAAACAGACAATAGGAAAGTAAATCCCTGTCCTGGGTAGTTTACAATCTAAGAGAAATGTAAGGAGACTTACAGAGAGACAACAGGTGGGGGAACAAGTGCAGTAGATGACAATGCTTGTCCTTAATGGTGGGTACTTGTAGTATAAAGCACTTCTTGGGAACAATAGTTAGTGACTGAATGAGTGACAGTAGCAACGAGTAAAAGCTATTGAAATGCTTCATTTAAGTTGTGAATTTTAAGGTTGATCTTAAATGTGGGTGGAAGAGGGTATGTTGGCATATACTGAGTGTGTGTGAGTTTCACAGGTAAATTGATGGGAAAGGGTTTCAGGCAAGAGAGCGAGTGCGCAGTAGAGGTGTAAGAAGTATAATGGAGACAGTTATTAGTAGAGCTTAGGAGACGAGGAAGGGCATAACGAGACCAAAGATGATATGTAGGAAGGAGCAGATGAATAGAGAATAGTGTTGGACTGGGTCCTCAACTATAAAAAAATGGGTAACGGGTACCCGGCCAAAATGAAAGGTTCTACCCGGTCGGGTACACGGTTTGGCACTTACCTTCCGGGTGGCGGTGACATCTAGGATCAGCAGCAGTCCTGTGACGGTGGCAGCATCTGTGGTGTCTTCAGCCGGCGGGGGAGCTGCAGGCTCACAGACACAGCTTACCTGCTTCGGTGCTGTGGAAGTGATTCCTGCAGCTCCCCCCGCCAGGTGAAGACACCTCTGATGCTGCCAACATCAGAGGACTGCTGCTGCTGATCCTAGATGTCTTAGGAAAGGTAAGTATAAAAGATTATTTCCAGCTGCCCTGACATTACCCGACGCCGGGTATTACCCGGCCAAGTCCACTTCTCAGTGGCCGGTTTCGAGTAATGTCCGGGTAGCTGGAAATGTGTCGGGTAACGCCGGGTACTCGGTACACCACTAATAGAGAACCTTAACAAAAAGGTAAGGAGGAGAACTTTGTAGGTGATCTGAAACTTGATGGGAAGCAAGGAGAGGGATTTAAGGAGGAGGAGGAGATGAGCAGATACTGTTGTGGGAGAAAGGGAAATTATTCAAGCAGCAGAGTTTTGGATAGATTGCAAATGAGAAAGTTGTGAAGCAGGGAGCCCTGTTAGCAGTATGTTAACCCATACGATAAGGGCATGCATTGGCGTTTTAGCAGTAGATTGACAGAGAAAAGGGCAAATCTTGGAAATATTACAGAGAAAGAATCGACAAACTTTAGCCAGTGTCGTGAATGAAGATGGAAAGGGAAGAGTCAAATGTTACTCCTAGGCAATGTGCTTTCATGACAGGATGATGGTAGTACTGTTTACTGCGATGGAGAAAGGTGATATTAGGCCAGATTTAGGGGGAAATATGAGGAGCTCAGTTTTAGACATTAGGTTTAAGGCAGAAGAGTGTCATCCATGGAGGATATAGCCAGGAGGCGACCCGAAACTAGGAACTAAATTGCAGGAGTGACGGTAGGGTGGATAGGTGTGTGTATCATCTGCATAGAGATGATATCAAGGGACAAAATAGTTGATAAGGTCAACTAGTGATAGTATGTAGTGAGAGAGGTCCCAGAACAGAGTCCTGAGGTATACCAACAGACAAAACAACAGGAGACAAAGACACGTTAGCAACAGAGATGGAGAATGTGTGATGGAGAAGTATGATGAAAACCAGGATATAAGTTTGCTGCGGATACGAAGAAAGAGTTTAGAATATGAATGAGAAGAGTGATTGACAGTATCAAAAGCAGAAGAGAGATCAAGCAGGATTAGTAAGTAAAATGGACCTTGGGAATTTTCTTTATGTACATAATTGGTTACATTGGGAAAGGCAGATTGTGAAGGGCCCAGAGGAGCATGTGATTTAAGAATGTTGATCAAACGGGAGATCACAAGACGTTCTAGCAATTAGGAGGCAAATGGTAGGACGGATACAGGGCGATAGTTAGAAATTCACACAAGGTCAAGGTTATTTTTGAGAATAGGGGTGACCACTGCATGCTTAAAAGGAAGAGTTGAAAGAGCCAAAGGATATGGAGGAATTGAAGATGTGGGTGAGAGTGAGAATATAGGATTGAGAGGGCATGTGGTAGAGGGAGAAGAGAAGATCAGGTTCCAGCTTTGTGACAGGAGAAAAGGAGTCAAGAGTGCAATGAGATCTAGATAGAAAAAGAGAGAGGGGGAAGGGAGAGAACGAATCTACTTGTGGATGGCATCCACCTTGCCTCAAGTGAGCAAAGGCTTGAGGAGAAATAAAGGATGGTTGTTAAGTGGGAGGAGAAAGTCAGTGGTGGGACTCAAATACATAGAAGACAGTGTGAATGAAATTGGAGTGTTGATGAGTGAGGAAAAAGTAGTGTTTGACCTTAAAAAAAGGAGCAGAGTTTTACAGAACAGGACAAAGGTTTAGTGTAGAAAATCAGACTGTGAGATTTCCTCCATAGGTGTTAAGAGCAGCAGTGTGATGTGATGAAGTGTGATGAGAGCGTGCTTGTGAATTAAACCAATGCATGGGTTAGGCTGCGTCTATAGTAAGCACGCAACAGAAGGCAAAGTTAGCGCATGCCTGTCGCTCCAGCAATCCCTGCACTGAGGTCCGAGGCGACGGGGAGGCCCTGCATCGCTCGCACGCACTGTGGACGACCAAGCGTGTGCCCATGATAATCACGGCCTTAGAGGGATGAGTGTGTCAGAGCCTAGAAGGGGCATATAGATGATGGAGGAGGAGGGAGGAGGAGATGATAGCATTGTAAGAGTTAACAAAATAGTTAGTTTAAGCAGAAAGTGAGGAGAGGTTAGAGATAAGGGTAGATGTCAGAGGAGAGAGTTCAATTAAGCTGAGGTATCGAGTAGGACAGGGGTGAGGGGAATGAGAGGTGGTGGATGATGAGAGCAGAAGAGGTCATGTACAAATAGACCTTGTTAGTCAGAGAGCAGTCATTCCAGAGGGCACGTGAGAAGTGAAGAGTAAAGTGAGACATGGAATGTGGATTACATTAGATGGGTTAATACGCTTAGCAGGGAGGTGGAGAGAGAGAGGCAAGAGGCAGAGAGTGGTGCAGGGGTTGAGGAAGAGATGTTGCATGTACCTTATCAGAACATTAAAGAACATCAATTCACACTGGTGCAGAGTTGATGATGAATCCAGTTCACCTCCAATTCAATTTTAACAGAAATGTTTCATTCTTCATTACTGAAAAAAAAGAAAAGTAAAAAACATTTCATTACTATTTTCAAAATGGATTGAATTCCCCCAACAATGACTATGTGTTACCAATATATCCCTCTCAGTCCCACTGCAGCATATACTGTACCAGTGTGAAAGTAGGAAGGTACACAGTACCGGTAAAACAATACGTGCCGGTACTATGCACCATATGAATTATAAGGGGATGTAAATCTCCCAGTCTCTCTCCATATCCGCAACAGAGCGGGCTCCGGTCAGTGGCATGGATGCCCATATATGGGTATGCTCATATTTGGGCATCCCATGTCACTGACCGGAGCCGGCTCTGAGTATAGGGATATATGCGGAGACGCAGAGGTGCAAGGAAATGGGAGGAGGCACGGTGAGAAACAGGGAGAGACCACAGGAAGATAGAGGGCAACAACTTCCACAAGGTACTTGTATGGGTAGAATTGTTTGTATTTTGTGCAGAGGGGGTAATTTCAGATAAAATACAATTCTCCACCCTCTACGAAACAATTCCACTTTGTTCAGTAAGCCAGAAAGTCTTGGTCCCATGTGGACTGAATTTAATGCAAATAAGGTCCTTAATACACAAGTAAAGAATAAAGTTACTTATTCTCTACTGTAAGAAGTGCCACATTGCCCACTATTTGGGTCCTGTGCCCAGATTGTGACCATGCATGGCAGAGGTGAGATTCCCCCAACTCCAATTTGCTACACTCTCCAAGAGAGATAATTGTGATCAGAGGTGGAACTAGGGGAGGGTGTGAGCAGGGTCACTGCCCAGGGAGTAACCTGACTGGGGGCACGGAAATCTCATTTAGTGCATATGTTGCGGCACTGCATTGATTGACCGGTCAATCTGCACTGCTGCCTGTCACAGTGACATCCTGATCGGGCACTGTGATCAGCTATAGCACTGACCCAGGTGAGATAGTTCAGCACTTTACAAGGAGGGAACAGATGTTGTGGGTGACAGATGCTGGAGGTAGGCCAAGACTGTTGGCCAGAGTAACGTGGAGACTTACTGCACTCTGCATGCCCATCCTCTCCCTGACATCAGGGGAAGGAAGTGGCCCTGGGGTGTGTGTAGGTATGCCAGATGTCAGTGTATGCATAAGTAAGTATGCCTGTGTAGTGGGAGGTGTAGGGGCGTTAAGCTGGAGGACTTAAAACAGGCACAAAAGCACATAGATACCTCTGATTATACCGCACCAAATGCTGATAATATCATGCTGTAGCTGCACTTTACAGAAGATGATGCAGATGTCATCATTGGTTGGTGGGTTCATTAAATCAATCCATCATATCATAACCACACTGTGCATATGATGTACTGAATCAGTAACACCAGGAAGACATCTCCATGTTAGGAGTAGAGTTGAAGTTAACAGAATATGTCCAGCACTGTGGTGTGTAGCCCATAAATAATAATTGTGCACATTACCAGAACAACATACTGTCAACTGCAAGATCATTTTGCTGCTTGTAGCGTATGCTCATCCTGTACAGTGTTGTAGTAGATCCGTCTCTTCAGTGTTCACTGCAACAAAAGTAAGACATTGCATTAATATTACAGACGTTTGGGGGCTGAAATCTCACTTCGCTGCGGACAATTTCCCTTTGCATAAGATTCTTGTGATTATGTCAATGATGATCAATAACTGCATCATAACACAGCCGCTCTATACAGAAGATGTACTTGCTCTCATTGGTCATTGAGGTAATACGTCACACAATGTACAGATATAGCAAGGATTATTTCTCCCACTTGTGCATTATGGCATTATGATGGGAAATGTTGTGAGATTCTGCATTATCAGCATCACTGAATCTTTTGGAAATTAAGTGATATTCTATGTTTTAATGCAATATTATGGGTGATCAGCCGGTAAAATAATAATAGCTTGCTGTATCTGTAGCCATGCTCTACCCATGATGTGCTGAACCAATGACTGCAGAGAGATTCAGAGTGCTAAACATGACTGGAACGCATCTCTGAATAATGGGCAGCAAAGCAGTGCAGAATAGGAGGTGAAAGTATTTAAAATGGAAGATCCTTAGCAGCTGTGTGGAGAGTAGACAGTACAGACTGACCAAGTAAATGGTAAAAGGAGTAACTTCAACATTACTTGGCTTTGTTCTCCACATTGAAGCTTTCCTCCTCTTTAAATCACTAATACTGATGCCATGTGTAACCTGTACTGAGAGTTATATAATCTACTGGCCTAGATGAAACCATATGATGCAAACAGGATCCATCCCACTCCAGATTCATAGAATTTACCACCTCAACCTTTCATAACAATCACATAGAACTGCAGCTGTGCGCTACTGCACATGTTCTTGTTATGAATGGTAGTAGATGTGGTCCTTGGGTCTTTACTTCATACTGTAGCCACCCTCTACTCATGATGTATTGAATCAACGAAAACTTGCATGGTTCAGATCACAGGAAGGGGTAGAGTAGAGATGAAAATATTCAATGTGAAACCCGTAGCAGCCGGATTGTGTGGAGTCAATAAAACGACAAATACTAAATGGTAAATGAGAAATATACACATTGCTTATCTGTCTCTGTGTAGTAATTTTCCTTCTCTTCAACTGTCCTTCAAATTTTCTCTTTTGCAAGAAAAGGAACACATGGCTTCAATATTCACTTCTGTTCTGCAGTCATCCCTCCTGAAATAAAAGTTAAGCATTGCATTGTTATTATGATAATACATACAATAAACCTTGCTCCAAACCATTTGATGCAAAGCAAATCCACCTCCCACCCACAGCTGTGCTCCTTCTAGAGCATGCATGTCAAACTCCAGTCCTCGAGGGTCCCAAACAGGCCAGGTTTTCAGTAGGGATATCCTGAAAACCTGGCCTGTTTGCTGCCCTCGAGGACTGGAGTTTGACATCCTTGTTCTTGAGCTTCTACCACGCAAGTCATCCATGTGAGTGACACTGTACTGCAGTCCTGGTCTGCACACAATCTACTGAATCAATGACATCACACTGTAAAGGCAATCTACAAGATGTATTAGTTGTCCACACTTCCGAAATGTTACTTTTATGTCCAAATCACTTATTCCCATGACCTGATATTTGTATTTGTTATTTATAGGATTGTCACAAAGAGTTGATGAGGTCACCAAATGATAGTATGTAGAGAGAAAGAGAGATCTCAGAACAGAGCCCTGATGTATACCCACAGACAGATCAATAGAAGACGAAGACATGTTAGCAACAGAGATGGAGAATGTGTGACAGGAAAGTTATGATGAAAACCAGGATAGAACTGTGTTACGGATACCAAGAGAGTTTAGAATATGAAGGAGGAGAGTGATTGAGAGCATCAAACGCAGCAGATAGATCAAGTAGGATTAGTAGGGAAAAGTGACCTTGGGAATTTGCTTTAAGCACAGTCTGTAGAACGAGCTGTACGAAAGGCAGGTTGTAAAGGATCCAGGAGGGAATGTGATTTAAGAATGTTGACATTCTAGCAATTAGGAGACAAACAGCAGGAGGGATACAGGGCGGTAGTTAGTAAGGCACATAGGGTGTAGGTTGTTTCTGAGAAAAGGGTGACCACTACAGGCTTAAAGTAAGAGGGTAAAGAGCCAGAGAATAGGGAGGAATTGAAGATGTGGGTGAGAGTGGGGACTAAGAGATGCAGTAAGGTGTGAGGGGATACGATCTAGAGGGCATGTGGTAGAGGGAGAAGAGAAGATGATTAGCTTCCAGCTCTGTAAGAGAAGAAAAGGAGTCAAATGCAGAAGGAGAATTAGGTAGAAGGAGAGAAGGGGGAAGGGACAGAAGGAATCTCCTTGTGGGTGGCATCCACCTTGCCTCTGAAGTAGTCAAATGCTTGAGGAGAAGTGAAGGAAGGATGGCAAGTGTGAGGAGAAGGTTAGTGGAGGGAGTCAAATACAGGGAAAAAAAGACAGCGTAAATTAAATTTGAGTGTTGATGAATGTGAAAAAAAAGTAGTGTGGTTTGGCCCCAGAGAGCAGCTTTATACAGGACTGGAGACATTTTTACTGTAGAAAAATCAAATATCAATTGTGTGATTTCCTTCATAGGCATTAAGAACAGCGAGTGGAAGTGTGATGAACATGTTTGGGAATTTAGCCAAGGGTGTGGGCTAGAGGGACAAGTGTGTCAGAGCCTAGAGGGGGCATATAGATAGGAGGATAGCATTGTAAGAGTTAATAAGATTGTTAGTTTAAGCGGAAAGAGAGAGAGAGCAGAGAGGTTAGAGTAGATGTCAGAGGAGAGTTTAATTAAGCAGAGGCAAATCAGTGGGACAGGTAAGATGGGGTGAGGGGAATGACTGATTGTGAATGATGAGAGCAGAAGAGGTCATGTACAACTAGAGCCTTGTTAGTCAGAGAACGGACATTCCAGATGGCATAGGAGAAGGGAAGAGAAAAGTAAGGAAAGGAATGTGGATTACATTAGATAGGTTAACACTCTTAGCAGGGAGGCAGAGGCAGGGAGGCCCGATGTGTATATGAGCAGGTTCAAGATTATAAGAGATATCCCACACATCAGCAAACATAGAAGGAGACATAGAGATAAGTGTAGAGAGAGACAGAGATAGCTCTATGTAGAGAGAGAGGGACGTAGAGAGAATGAGACAGATAGGCGCAGAGAGAGGGGGCGCAGAGAGAGGGGGCGCAGAGAGAGGAGGCGCCAAAAGAGGGGGCGCAGAGAGAGGGGGCACAGAGAATAGGATATTAAAGAGTGCTTTTCATTGAGCAGTGCAGAAATAGCTGCAATAGAGGTCTGTACAAATGGTGCAGTGTGTAGACACATGCAAAGGTAGGGGAAGGAAAGAGGAGAACATGTGGATAAAAGCAGGAGTGTGGAAGTTAGAGAAATTAGAAAAGTTTAACAGAGGAGTGAGGAAACAGCAAGCAGAAAGAACAAGAGAGAGGTTACATTGGGATGACGTTCTGTGGTAAAGAGAAAATGCTAGGAGAGAGCTTTCAAATATTAGAGGACATGAATTGAGGGAGCAAATGTATAAATCAAAACCTGAGGGGGAGGTATAGCACGAAAGCTTGCAGATTATAGTCTTAATGTTGCGTGTACCTGTCAGGGTATTCAAGAAGTTAAATTCTCACAAGTGCAGAGTTCATGATGAAATGCTGAATCTAGTCCCCCTCCAATTTAATTTTAATATAACTTTTCCATTCTTCATTACTGCAAAAAGCAAACAAAACAAAACCACATTGCATTACTATTTTCAAAATGGATTGAATGGCATATTCAACAGTGACTGTGTGATGCCAATATTCCCCACTCACTCGTAGTGAAGCACATATTGTACTAGTGTTGAAAGTAGGCCGGTAGAGTCAGGTACGCAGTACTGATAAAACAATAAGTGCCCGTCGTAAGTACCAGCTCCGCAACAGTGCGGGCATCACATTAGTGACGTGGATGAACATATATGGATAAGCCCATATTAAGGCATCACGTGACCAGAGCCGTCACTGACTGGGTATACGTAAAGACGCAGGGAGATGCAAGGAAAGGGAGGGAGAGAGACAGGGAGAAGATGTGAAACGGAGGAAGGCACGGATGGAGGGAGTTCTTCCGAGCTTCTGCGGGCCTCTCTCTTTCACTGGTGCATGCCGGGAGCTGGTCCCAACATCCACAAAGTGTGTGTGTATTATTGGTTGTATTTTATGGGGGTAGGAGGGTAGTGTGTATATTGTGTGTGTGGGAGTATTATATTGTGTGTAGAGGTGCAGAGGAGAGTACTAGATTGTGTATCTTGTGTAAGGGTGTTGTGTATATTGTGTTTGGAGCTATAATATTATTGGGGAGATTAGTATTGAGGAGGTATTATAGTGTGTATTGTGGGGAGTATTAGTGTGTGTATTGTTTGTGGGTGACAGATGCTGGGGGTATGCAGCAATCCCTGCACTGAGGTCCGAGGCGGCTCTGCATCGCTCGCACGCACTGTGGATGACCAAGCATGTGCCCATGATAATCATGGCCTTAGAGGGATGAGTGTGTCAGAGCCTAGAAGGGGTATATATATAATGGAGGAGGGTGGAGGAAGTAGGAGGAGGGAGGAGGAGATGATAGCATTGTAAAAGTTAACAAGATAGTTAGTTTAAGCAGAAAGTGAGGAGAGGTTAGAGATAAGGGTAGATGTCAGAGGAGAGAGTTCAATTAAGCTGAGGTATCGAGTAGGACAGGGGTGAGGGGAATGAGAGGTGGTGGATGAGAGCAGAAGAGGTCATGTACAAATAGACCTTGTTAGTCAGAGAGCAGTCATTCCAGAGGGCACGTGAGAAGTGAAGAGTAAAGTGAGACATGGAATGTGGATTACATTAGATGGGTTAATACGCTTAGCAGGGAGGTGGAGAGAGAGAGGCAAGAGGCAGAGAGTGGTGCAGGGGTTGAGGAAGAGATGTTGCATGTACCTTATCAGAACATTAAAGAACATCAATTCACACTGGTGCAGAGTTGATGATGAATCCAGTTCACCTCCAATTCAATTTTAACAGAAATGTTTCATTCTTCATTACTGAAAAAAAAGAAAAGTAAAAAACATTTCATTACTATTTTCAAAATGGATTGAATTCCCCCAACAATGACTATGTGTTACCAATATATCCCTCTCAGTCCCACTGCAGCATATACTGTACCAGTGTGAAAGTAGGAAGGTACACAGTACCGGTAAAACAATACGTGCCGGTACTATGCACCATATGAATTATAAGGGGATGTAAATCTCCCAGTCTCTCTCCATATCCGCAACAGAGCGGGCTCCGGTCAGTGGCATGGATGCCCATATATGGGTATGCTCATATTTGGGCATCCCATGTCACTGACCGGAGCCGGCTCTGAGTATAGGGATATATGCGGAGACGCAGAGGTGCAAGGAAATGGGAGGAGGCACGGTGAGAAACAGGGAGAGACCACAGGAAGATAGAGGGCAACAACTTCCACAAGGTACTTGTATGGGTATAATTGTTTGTATTTTGTGCAGAGGGGGTAATTTCAGATAAAATACAATTCTCCACCCTCTACGAAACAATTCCACTTTGTTCAGTAAGCCAGAAAGTCTTGGTCCCATGTGGACTGAATTTAATGCAAATAAGGTCCTTAATACACAAGTAAAGAATAAAGTTACTTATTCTCTACTGTAAGAAGTGCCACATTGCCCACTATTTGGGTCCTGTGCCCAGATTGTGACCATGCATGGCAGAGGTGAGATTCCCCCAACTCCAATTTGCTACACTCTCCAAGAGAGATAATTGTGATCAGAGGTGGAACTAGGGGAGGGTGTGAGCAGGGTCACTGCCCAGGGAGTAACCTGACTGGGGGCACGGAAATCTCATTTAGTGCATATGTTGCGGCACTGCATTGATTGACCGGTCAATCTGCACTGCTGCCTGTCACAGTGACATCCTGATCGGGCACTGTGATCAGCTATAGCACTGACCCAGGTGAGATAGTTCAGCACTTTACAAGGAGGGAACAGATGTTGTGGGTGACAGATGCTGGAGGTAGGCCAAGACTGTTGGCCAGAGTAACGTGGAGACTTACTGCACTCTGCATGCCCATCCTCTCCCTGACATCAGGGGAAGGAAGTGGCCCTGGGGTGTGTGTAGGTATGCCAGATGTCAGTGTATGCATAAGTAAGTATGCCTGTGTAGTGGGAGGTGTAGGGGCGTTAAGCTGGAGGACTTAAAACAGGCACAAAAGCACATAGATACCTCTGATTATACCGCACCAAATGCTGATAATATCATGCTGTAGCTGCACTTTACAGAAGATGATGCAGATGTCATCATTGGTTGGTGGGTTCATTAAATCAATCCATCATATCATAACCACACTGTGCATATGATGTACTGAATCAGTAACACCAGGAAGACATCTCCATGTTAGGAGTAGAGTTGAAGTTAACAGAATATGTCCAGCACTGTGGTGTGTAGCCCATAAATAATAATTGTGCACATTACCAGAACAACATACTGTCAACTGCAAGATCATTTTGCTGCTTGTAGCGTATGCTCATCCTGTACAGTGTTGTAGTAGATCCGTCTCTTCAGTGTTCACTGCAACAAAAGTAAGACATTGCATTAATATTACAGACGTTTGGGGGCTGAAATCTCACTTCGCTGCGGACAATTTCCCTTTGCATAAGATTCTTGTGATTATGTCAATGATGATCAATAACTGCATCATAACACAGCCGCTCTATACAGAAGATGTACTTGCTCTCATTGGTCATTGAGGTAATACGTCACACAATGTACAGATATAGCAAGGATTATTTCTCCCACTTGTGCATTATGGCATTATGATGGGAAATGTTGTGAGATTCTGCATTATCAGCATCACTGAATCTTTTGGAAATTAAGTGATATTCTATGTTTTAATGCAATATTATGGGTGATCAGCCGGTAAAATAATAATAGCTTGCTGTATCTGTAGCCATGCTCTACCCATGATGTGCTGAACCAATGACTGCAGAGAGATTCAGAGTGCTAAACATGACTGGAACGCATCTCTGAATAATGGGCAGCAAAGCAGTGCAGAATAGGAGGTGAAAGTATTTAAAATGGAAGATCCTTAGCAGCTGTGTGGAGAGTAGACAGTACAGACTGACCAAGTAAATGGTAAAAGGAGTAACTTCAACATTACTTGGCTTTGTTCTCCACATTGAAGCTTTCCTCCTCTTTAAATCACTAATACTGATGCCATGTGTAACCTGTACTGAGAGTTATATAATCTACTGGCCTAGATGAAACCATATGATGCAAACAGGATCCATCCCACTCCAGATTCATAGAATTGAACCACCTCAACCTTTCATAACAATCACATAGAACTGCAGCTGTGCGCTACTGCACATGTTCTTGTTATGAATGGTAGTAGATGTGGTCCTTGGGTCTTTACTTCATACTGTAGCCACCCTCTACTCATGATGTATTGAATCAATGAAAACTTGCATGGTTCAGATCACAGGAAGGGGTAGAGTAGAGATGAAAATATTCAATGTGAAACCCGTAGCAGCCGGATTGTGTGGAGTCAATAAAACGACAAATACTAAATGGTAAATGAGAAATATACACATTGCTTATCTGTCTCTGTGTAGTAATTTTCCTTCTCTTCAACTGTCCTTCAAATTTTCTCTTTTGCAAGAAAAGGAACACATGGCTTCAATATTCACTTCTGTTCTGCAGTCATCCCTCCTGAAATAAAAGTTAAGCATTGCATTGTTATTATGATAATACATACAATAAACCTTGCTCCAAACCATTTGATGCAAAGCAAATCCACCTCCCACCCACAGCTGTGCTCCTTCTAGAGCATGCATGTCAAACTCCAGTCCTCGAGGGTCCCAAACAGGCCAGGTTTTCAGTAGGGATATCCTGAAAACCTGGCCTGTTTGCTGCCCTCGAGGACTGGAGTTTGACATCCTTGTTCTTGAGCTTCTACCACGCAAGTCATCCATGTGAGTGACACTGTACTGCAGTCCTGGTCTGCACACAATCTACTGAATCAATGACATCACACTGTAAAGGCAATCTACAAGATGTATTAGTTGTCCACACTTCCGAAATGTTACTTTTATGTCCAAATCACTTATTCCCATGACCTGATATTTGTATTTGTTATTTATAGGATTGTCACAAAGAGTTGATGAGGTCACCAAATGATAGTATGTAGAGAGAAAGAGAGATCTCAGAACAGAGCCCTGATGTATACCCACAGACAGATCAATAGAAGACGAAGACATGTTAGCAACAGAGATGGAGAATGTGTGACAGGAAAGTTATGATGAAAACCAGGATAGAACTGTGTTACGGATACCAAGAGAGAGTTTAGAATATGAAGGAGGAGAGTGATTGAGAGCATCAAAACGCAGCAGATAGATCAAGTAGGATTAGTAGGGAAAAGTGACCTTGGGAATTTGCTTTAAGCACAGTCTGTAGAACGAGCTGTACGAAAGGCAGGTTGTAAAGGATCCAGGAGGGAATGTGATTTAAGAATGTTGACATTCTAGCAATTAGGAGACAAACAGCAGGAGGGATACAGGGCGGTAGTTAGTAAGGCACATAGGGTGTAGGTTGTTTCTGAGAAAAGGGTGACCACTACAGGCTTAAAGTAAGAGGGTAAAGAGCCAGAGAATAGGGAGGAATTGAAGATGTGGGTGAGAGTGGGGACTAAGAGATGCAGTAAGGTGTGAGGGGATACGATCTAGAGGGCATGTGGTAGAGGGAGAAGAGAAGATGATTAGCTTCCAGCTCTGTAAGAGAAGAAAAGGAGTCAAATGCAGAAGGAGAATTAGGTAGAAGGAGAGAAGGGGGAAGGGACAGAAGGAATCTCCTTGTGGGTGGCATCCACCTTGCCTCTGAAGTAGTCAAATGCTTGAGGAGAAGTGAAGGAAGGATGGCAAGTGTGAGGAGAAGGTTAGTGGAGGGAGTCAAATACAGGGAAAAAAAGACAGCGTAAATTAAATTTGAGTGTTGATGAATGTGAAAAAAAAGTAGTGTGGTTTGGCCCCAGAGAGCAGCTTTATACAGGACTGGAGACATTTTTACTGTAGAAAAATCAAATATCAATTGTGTGATTTCCTTCATAGGCATTAAGAACAGCGAGTGGAAGTGTGATGAACATGTTTGGGAATTTAGCCAAGGGTGTGGGCTAGAGGGACAAGTGTGTCAGAGCCTAGAGGGGGCATATAGATAGGAGGATAGCATTGTAAGAGTTAATAAGATTGTTAGTTTAAGCGGAAAGAGAGAGAGAGCAGAGAGGTTAGAGTAGATGTCAGAGGAGAGTTTAATTAAGCAGAGGCAAATCAGTGGGACAGGTAAGATGGGGTGAGGGGAATGACTGATTGTGAATGATGAGAGCAGAAGAGGTCATGTACAACTAGAGCCTTGTTAGTCAGAGAACGGACATTCCAGATGGCATAGGAGAAGGGAAGAGAAAAGTAAGGAAAGGAATGTGGATTACATTAGATAGGTTAACACTCTTAGCAGGGAGGCAGAGGCAGGGAGGCCCGATGTGTATATGAGCAGGTTCAAGATTATAAGAGATATCCCACACATCAGCAAACATAGAAGGAGACACAGAGATAGGTGTAGAGAGAGACAGAGATAGCTCTATGTAGAGAGAGAGGGACGTAGAGAGAATGAGACAGATAGGCGCAGAGAGAGGGGGCGCAGAGAGAGGAGGCGCCAAAAGAGGGGGCGCAGAGAGAGGGGGCACAGAGAATAGGATATTAAAGAGTGCTTTTCATTGAGCAGTGCAGAAATAGCTGCAATAGAGGTCTGTACAAATGGTGCAGTGTGTAGACACATGCAAAGGTAGGGGAAGGAAAGAGGAGAACATGTGGATAAAAGCAGGAGTGTGGAAGTTAGAGAAATTAGAAAAGTTTAACAGAGGAGTGAGGAAACAGCAAGCAGAAAGAACAAGAGAGAGGTTACATTGGGATGACGTTCTGTGGTAAAGAGAAAATGCTAGGAGAGAGCTTTCAAATATTAGAGGACATGAATTGAGGGAGCAAATGTATAAATCAAAACCTGAGGGGGAGGTATAGCACGAAAGCTTGCACAGCAGATTATAGTCTTAATGTTGCGTGTACCTGTCAGGGTATTCAAGAAGTTAAATTCTCACAAGTGCAGAGTTCATGATGAAATGCTGAATCTAGTCCCCCTCCAATTTAATATAACTTTTCCATTCTTCATTACTGCAAAAAGCAAACAAAACAAAACCACATTGCATTACTATTTTCAAAATGGATTGAATGGCATATTCAACAGTGACTGTGTGATGCCAATATTCCCCACTCACTCGTAGTGAAGCACATATTGTACTAGTGTTGAAAGTAGGCCGGTAGAGTCAGGTACGCAGTACTGATAAAACAATAAGTGCCCGTCGTAAGTACCAGCTCCGCAACAGTGCGGGCATCACATTAGTGACGTGGATGAACATATATGGATAAGCCCATATTAAGGCATCACGTGACCAGAGCCGTCACTGACTGGGTATACGTAAAGACGCAGGGAGATGCAAGGAAAGGGAGGGAGAGAGACAGGGAGAAGATGTGAAACGGAGGAAGGCACGGATGGAGGGAGTTCTTCCGAGCTTCTGCGGGCCTCTCTCTTTCACTGGTGCATGCCGGGAGCTGGTCCCAACATCCACAAAGTGTGTGTGTATTATTGGTTGTATTTTATGGGGGTAGGAGGGTAGTGTGTATATTGTGTGTGTGGGAGTATTATATTGTGTGTAGAGGTGCAGAGGAGAGTACTAGATTGTGTATCTTGTGTAAGGGTGTTGTGTATATTGTGTTTGGAGCTATAATATTATTGGGGAGATTAGTATTGAGGAGGTATTATAGTGTGTATTGTGGGGAGTATTAGTGTGTGTATTGTTTGTGGGTGACAGATGCTGGGGGTATGCAGCAATCCCTGCACTGAGGTCCGAGGCGGCTCTGCATCGCTCGCACGCACTGTGGACGACCAAGCATGTGCCCATGATAATCATGGCCTTAGAGGGATGAGTGTGTCAGAGCCTAGAAGGGGTATATATATAATGGAGGAGGGAGGAGGAAGGAGGAGGAGGGAGGAGGAGATGATAGCATTGTAAAAGTTAACAAGATAGTTAGTTTAAGCAGAAAGTGAGGAGAGGTTAGAGATAAGGGTAGATGTCAGAGGAGAGAGTTCAATTAAGCTGAGGTATCGAGTAGGACAGGGGTGAGGGGAATGAGAGGTGGTGGATGAGAGCAGAAGAGGTCATGTACAAATAGACCTTGTTAGTCAGAGAGCAGTCATTCCAGAGGGCACGTGAGAAGTGAAGAGTAAAGTGAGACATGGAATGTGGATTACATTAGATGGGTTAATACGCTTAGCAGGGAGGTGGAGAGAGAGAGGCAAGAGGCAGAGAGTGGTGCAGGGGTTGAGGAAGAGATGTTGCATGTACCTTATCAGAACATTAAAGAACATCAATTCACACTGGTGCAGAGTTGATGATGAATCCAGTTCACCTCCAATTCAATTTTAACAGAAATGTTTCATTCTTCATTACTGAAAAAAAAGAAAAGTAAAAAACATTTCATTACTATTTTCAAAATGGATTGAATTCCCCCAACAATGACTATGTGTTACCAATATATCCCTCTCAGTCCCACTGCAGCATATACTGTACCAGTGTGAAAGTAGGAAGGTACACAGTACCGGTAAAACAATACGTGCCGGTACTATGCACCATATGAATTATAAGGGGATGTAAATCTCCCAGTCTCTCTCCATATCCGCAACAGAGCGGGCTCCGGTCAGTGGCATGGATGCCCATATATGGGTATGCTCATATTTGGGCATCCCATGTCACTGACCGGAGCCGGCTCTGAGTATAGGGATATATGCGGAGACGCAGAGGTGCAAGGAAATGGGAGGAGGCACGGTGAGAAACAGGGAGAGACCACAGGAAGATAGAGGGCAACAACTTCCACAAGGTACTTGTATGGGTATAATTGTTTGTATTTTGTGCAGAGGGGGTAATTTCAGATAAAATACAATTCTCCACCCTCTACGAAACAATTCCACTTTGTTCAGTAAGCCAGAAAGTCTTGGTCCCATGTGGACTGAATTTAATGCAAATAAGGTCCTTAATACACAAGTAAAGAATAAAGTTACTTATTCTCTACTGTAAGAAGTGCCACATTGCCCACTATTTGGGTCCTGTGCCCAGATTGTGACCATGCATGGCAGAGGTGAGATTCCCCCAACTCCAATTTGCTACACTCTCCAAGAGAGATAATTGTGATCAGAGGTGGAACTAGGGGAGGGTGTGAGCAGGGTCACTGCCCAGGGAGTAACCTGACTGGGGGCACGGAAATCTCATTTAGTGCATATGTTGCGGCACTGCATTGATTGACCGGTCAATCTGCACTGCTGCCTGTCACAGTGACATCCTGATCGGGCACTGTGATCAGCTATAGCACTGACCCAGGTGAGATAGTTCAGCACTTTACAAGGAGGGAACAGATGTTGTGGGTGACAGATGCTGGAGGTAGGCCAAGACTGTTGGCCAGAGTAACGTGGAGACTTACTGCACTCTGCATGCCCATCCTCTCCCTGACATCAGGGGAAGGAAGTGGCCCTGGGGTGTGTGTAGGTATGCCAGATGTCAGTGTATGCATAAGTAAGTATGCCTGTGTAGTGGGAGGTGTAGGGGCGTTAAGCTGGAGGACTTAAAACAGGCACAAAAGCACATAGATACCTCTGATTATACCGCACCAAATGCTGATAATATCATGCTGTAGCTGCACTTTACAGAAGATGATGCAGATGTCATCATTGGTTGGTGGGTTCATTAAATCAATCCATCATATCATAACCACACTGTGCATATGATGTACTGAATCAGTAACACCAGGAAGACATCTCCATGTTAGGAGTAGAGTTGAAGTTAACAGAATATGTCCAGCACTGTGGTGTGTAGCCCATAAATAATAATTGTGCACATTACCAGAACAACATACTGTCAACTGCAAGATCATTTTGCTGCTTGTAGCGTATGCTCATCCTGTACAGTGTTGTAGTAGATCCGTCTCTTCAGTGTTCACTGCAACAAAAGTAAGACATTGCATTAATATTACAGACGTTTGGGGGCTGAAATCTCACTTCGCTGCGGACAATTTCCCTTTGCATAAGATTCTTGTGATTATGTCAATGATGATCAATAACTGCATCATAACACAGCCGCTCTATACAGAAGATGTACTTGCTCTCAATGGTCATGGAGGTAATACGTCACACAATGTACAGATATAGCAAGGATTATTTCTCCCACTGGTGCATTATGGCATTATGATGGGAAATGTTGTGAGATTCTGCATTATCAGCATCACTGAATCTTTTGGAAATTAAGTGATATTCTATGTTTTAATGCAATATTATGGATGATCAGCCGGTAAAATAATAATAGCTTGCTGTATCTGTAGCCATGCTCTACCCATGATGTGCTGAACCAATGACTGCAGAGAGATTCAGAGTGGTAAACATGACTGGAACGCATCTCTGAATAATGGGCAGCAAAGCAGTGCAGAATAGGAGGTGAAAGTATTTAAAATGGAAGATCCTTAGCAGCTGTGTGGGGAGTAGACAGTACAGACTGACCAAGTAAATGGTAAAAGGAGTAACTTCAACATTACTTGGCTTTGTTCTCCACATTGAAGCTTTCCTCCTCTTTAAATCACTAATACTGATGCCATGTGTAACCTGTACTGAAAGTTATATAATCTACTGGCCTAGATGAAACCATATGATGCAAACAGGATCCATCCCACTCCAGATTCATAGAATTGAACCACCTCAACCTTTCATAACAATCACATAGAACTGCAGCTGTGCGCTACTGCACATGTTCTTGTTATGAATGGTAGTAGATGTGGTCCTTGGGTCTTTACTTCATACTGTAGCCACCCTCTACTCATGATGTATTGAATCAACGAAAACTTGCATGGTTCAGATCACAGGAAGGGGTAGAGTAGAGATGAAAATATTCAATGTGAAACCCGTAGCAGCCGGATTGTGTGGAGTCAATAAAACGACAAATACTAAATGGTAAATGAGAAATATACACATTGCTTATCTGTCTCTGTGTAGTAATTTTCCTTCTCTTCAACTGTCCTTCAAATTTTCTCTTTTGCAAGAAAAGGAACACATGGCTTCAATATTCACTTCTGTTCTGCAGTCATCCCTCCTGAAATAAAAGTTAAGCATTGCATTGTTATTATGATAATACATACAATAAACCTTGCTCCAAACCATTTGATGCAAAGCAAATCCACCTCCCACCCACAGCTGTGCTCCTTCTAGAGCATGCATGTCAAACTCCAGTCCTCGAGGGTCCCAAACAGGCCAGGTTTTCAGTAGGGATATCCTGAAAACCTGGCCTGTTTGCTGCCCTCGAGGACTGGAGTTTGACATCCTTGTTCTTGAGCTTCTACCACGCAAGTCATCCATGTGAGTGACACTGTACTGCAGTCCTGGTCTGCACACAATCTACTGAATCAATGACATCACACTGTAAAGGCAATCTACAAGATGTATTAGTTGTCCACACTTCCGAAATGTTACTTTTATGTCCAAATCACTTATTCCCATGACCTGATATTTGTATTTGTTATTTATAGGATTGTCACAAAGAGTTGATGAGGTCACCAAATGATAGTATGTAGAGAGAAAGAGAGATCTCAGAACAGAGCCCTGATGTATACCCACAGACAGATCAATAGAAGACGAAGACATGTTAGCAACAGAGATGGAGAATGTGTGACAGGAAAGTTATGATGAAAACCAGGATAGAACTGTGTTACGGATACCAAGAGAGAGTTTAGAATATGAAGGAGGAGAGTGATTGAGAGCATCAAAACGCAGCAGATAGATCAAGTAGGATTAGTAGGGAAAAGTGACCTTGGGAATTTGCTTTAAGCACAGTCTGTAGAACGAGCTGTACGAAAGGCAGGTTGTAAAGGATCCAGGAGGGAATGTGATTTAAGAATGTTGACATTCTAGCAATTAGGAGACAAACAGCAGGAGGGATACAGGGCGGTAGTTAGTAAGGCACATAGGGTGTAGGTTGTTTCTGAGAAAAGGGTGACCACTACAGGCTTAAAGTAAGAGGGTAAAGAGCCAGAGAATAGGGAGGAATTGAAGATGTGGGTGAGAGTGGGGACTAAGAGATGCAGTAAGGTGTGAGGGGATACGATCTAGAGGGCATGTGGTAGAGGGAGAAGAGAAGATGATTAGCTTCCAGCTCTGTAAGAGAAGAAAAGGAGTCAAATGCAGAAGGAGAATTAGGTAGAAGGAGAGAAGGGGGAAGGGACAGAAGGAATCTCCTTGTGGGTGGCATCCACCTTGCCTCTGAAGTAGTCAAATGCTTGAGGAGAAGTGAAGGAAGGATGGCAAGTGTGAGGAGAAGGTTAGTGGAGGGAGTCAAATACAGGGAAAAAAAGACAGCGTAAATTAAATTTGAGTGTTGATGAATGTGAAAAAAAAGTAGTGTGGTTTGGCCCCAGAGAGCAGCTTTATACAGGACTGGAGACATTTTTACTGTAGAAAAATCAAATATCAATTGTGTGATTTCCTTCATAGGCATTAAGAACAGCGAGTGGAAGTGTGATGAACATGTTTGGGAATTTAGCCAAGGGTGTGGGCTAGAGGGACAAGTGTGTCAGAGCCTAGAGGGGGCATATAGATAGGAGGATAGCATTGTAAGAGTTAATAAGATTGTTAGTTTAAGCGGAAAGAGAGAGAGAGCAGAGAGGTTAGAGTAGATGTCAGAGGAGAGTTTAATTAAGCAGAGGCAAATCAGTGGGACAGGTAAGATGGGGTGAGGGGAATGACTGATTGTGAATGATGAGAGCAGAAGAGGTCATGTACAACTAGAGCCTTGTTAGTCAGAGAACGGACATTCCAGATGGCATAGGAGAAGGGAAGAGAAAAGTAAGGAAAGGAATGTGGATTACATTAGATAGGTTAACACTCTTAGCAGGGAGGCAGAGGCAGGGAGGCCCGATGTGTATATGAGCAGGTTCAAGATTATAAGAGATATCCCACACATCAGCAAACATAGAAGGAGACACAGAGATAGGTGTAGAGAGAGACAGAGATAGCTCTATGTAGAGAGAGAGGGACGTAGAGAGAATGAGACAGATAGGCGCAGAGAGAGGGGGCGCAGAGAGAGGAGGCGCCAAAAGAGGGGGCGCAGAGAGAGGGGGCACA
>NW_027454937.1:37500-52213 GCF_040206685.1 Ascaphus truei | reverse complement strand
ACCCCCCCCCCCCCCACAGGAAGATCTCACCCAGTCTGTAACACCCCCCCCCCCCCCCCCCCACAGGAAGATCTCACCCAGTCTGTAACACCCCCCCCCCCCCCCACAGGAAGATCTCACCCAGTCTGTAACACCCCCCCCCCCCCCACAGGAAGATCTCACCCAGTCTGTAACACCCCCCCCCCCCCCCACAGGAAGATCTCACCCAGTCTGTAACACCCCCCCCCCCCCCACAGGAAGATCTCACCCAGTCTGTAACACCCCCCCCCCCCCCCACAGGAAGATCTCACCCAGTCTGTAACACCCCCCCCCCCCCCACAGGAAGATCTCACCCAGTCTGTAACACCCCCCCCCCCCCACAGGAAGATCTCACCCAGTCTGTAACAACCCCCCCCCCCCCCCCACAGGAAGATCTCACCCAGTCTGTAACACCCCCCCCCCCCCACAGGAAGATCTCACCCAGTCTGTAACACCCCCCCCCCCCCACAGGAAGATCTCACCCAGTCTGTAACACCCCCCCCCCCCCCCACAGGAAGATCTCACCCAGTCTGTAACACCCCCCCCCCCCCACAGGAAGATCTCACCCAGTCTGTAACACCCCCCCCCCCCCCACAGGAAGATCTCACCCAGTTGAAACAAACCCCCCCGCCCCCACAGACCCCCCCCCCACTACCCCACAGACCCCACCACTTCATATACAGCTCAGTGTCACCCACAGACCCCCCTCATATACATCTCAGTGTCACCCACAGACCCCCCTCATATACATCTCAGTGTCACACAGACCCCCCCCCCTCATATACAGCTGTGTCACACAGAGACCCCCCTCATATACAGCTGTGTCACAGAGACCCCCCCCTCATATACAGCTCAGTGTCACAGAGACACCCCCCCTCATATACAGCTCAGTGTCACACAGAGACCCCCCCTCATATACAGCTCAGTGTCACACAGAGACCCCCCTCAAATACAGCTCAGTCACACAGAGACTCCTCATATACAGCTCAGTGTCACACAGACACCCCTCATATACAGCTGTCACACAAAGACCCCCCCCTCATATACAGCTCAGTCACACAGAGACTCCTCATATACAGCTCAGTCACACAGAGACTCCTCATATACAGCTCAGTGTCACACAGACACCCCTCATATACAGCTGTCACACAAAGACCCCCCCCCCTCATATACAGCTCAGTGTCACACAGAGACCCCTCATATACAGCTCAGTGTCACACAGAGACCCCTCATATACAGCTCAGTGTCACACAGCGACCCCTCATATACAGCTATCACACAAAGACCCCCCCCCTCATATACAGCTCAGTGTCACACAGAGACCCCTCATATACAGCTCAGTGTCACACAGAGACCCCTCATATACAGCTCAGTGTCACACACAGAGACCCCTCATATACAGCTCAGTGTCACACAGCGACCCCTCATATACAGCTCAGTGTCACCCACAGACCCCCTCATATACAGCTGTGTCACACAGTGGCTCCTCATATACAGCTCAGTGTCACCCACAGAGACCCCTCATATACAGCTGTGTCACCCACAGAGACCCCTCATATACAGCTCAGTGTCACACACAGACCCCCTCATATACAGCTCAGTGTCACACAGACCCCCCTCATATACAGCTGTGTCACACACAGACTCCCCTCATATACAGCTCAGTGTCACCCACAGACTCCCCTCATATACAGCTCAGTGTCACCCACAGACCCCTCATATACAGCTAATTGTCACACAGACCCCCCTCATATACATCTCAGTGTCACACAGACCCCCCCCTCATATACAGCTGTGTCACACAGAGACCCCCCTCATATACAGCTGTGTCACAGAGACCCCCCCCCTCATATACATCTCAGTGTCACACAGACCCCCCCCCTCATATACAGCTGTGTCACACAGAGACCCCCCTCATATACAGCTGTGTCACAGAGACCCCCCCTCATATACAGCTCAGTGTCACACAGAGACCCCTCATATACAGCTCACTGTCACACAGAGACCCCTCATATACAGCTCAGTGTCACACACAGAGACCCCTCATATACAGCTCAGTGTCACACAGCGACCCCTCATATACAGCTCAGTGTCACCCACAGACCCCCCTCATACATCTTAGTGTCACACACAGACCCCGCCCTCATATACTGCTCAGTGTCACACAGACACACCCTCATATACAGCTCAGTGTCACACAGACCCCCCTCATACACAGCTCAGTGTCACACAGTGACCCCTCATATACAGCTCAGTGTCACACACAGACCCCCCTCATACATCTTAGTGTCACACACAGACCCCCCCTCATATACTGCTCAGTGTCACAGACACACCCTCATATACAGCTCAGTGTCACACAGACCCCCCTCATACACAGCTCAGTGTCACACAGTGGCTCCTCATATACAGCTCAGTGTCACCCACAGAGACCCCTCATATACAGCTCAGTGTCACCCACAGAGACTCCTCATATACAGCTCAGTGTCACCCACAGAGACACCTCATATACAGCTCAGTGTCACACAGCGACCCCTCATATACAGCTCAGTAACACCCACAGAGACCCCTCATATACAGCTCAGTGTCACACAGCGACCCCTCATATACAGCTCAGTCACACACAGACCCCCCTCATATACAGCTCAGTGTCACACAAAGAACCCTCATACACAGCTCAGTGTCACACAGACCCCCTCATATACAGCTGTGTCACACACAGACCCCCCTCATACACAGCTCAGTGTCACCTCATATACAGCTCAGTGTCACCCACAGAGACCCCTCATATACAGCTGTGTCACCCACAGAGACCCCTCATATACAGCTCAGTGTCACCCACAGAGACCCCTCATATACAGCTCAGTGTCACACAGCGACCCCTCATATACAGCTCAGTGTCACACACAGACCCCTCATATACAGCTCAGTGTCACCCACAGAGACCCCTCATATACAGCTCTGTGTCACACACAGACCCCTCATATACAGCTCAGTGTCACACACAGACCCCTCATATACAGCTCAGTCACACACAGACCCCCCTCATATACAGCTCAGTAACACCCCCCGTTCTCACCTCAAACCGGCTCTTGGTCACCCCGTTCATCTCTCTCCTCATCGGGGCGGCGGGGCCGGGACACACCGGGTGTCCCCAGGTCTCCTCTCCCGGGTGTTACTTTCGAGGGGTCCCCGGATGTTTTTTCCGGGTACCCCTCGGGTGTACGCCGGCGTTATTACCGGGTGTTGGGGGCGCCTTATTTCCGGGTGTTCTGGGGGGCACGTTATTTTTGGGTGTTTGTGGGGGGCCGCGTTATTTCCGGGTGCCCCGGGGGGGGGGGGGGTTATTTCCAGGTGCTTTTTTTGGGGGGGGGATGCGCGTTATTTCCAGGTGTTTTGGGGGGGGGGGGGCACGTTATTTCCGGGTGTTTTTGGGGGGGAGGGGAGCGTTATTACCGGGTGTTGAGGTAGGAGCAGAGCGTTATTACCGGGTGTTTTGGGGGGGAGGAGAGCGTTATTACCGGGTGTTGAGGTAGGAGCAGAGCGTTATTTTCGGGTGTTTCGGGGGGATGGGGAGCGTTATTACCGGGGGACCACACGTTGTAACCGGGATATCGCGTTATTACCGGGTGTCCCCCCCGGCTCCGCTCTCCGAGTTATGTCCGGTTCCCACCGCCCGCGTTATGTCCGGGTAACACCCGGTCTCCTCACGCGTTATGTCCGGGATACCGGGGGGCCGCGCGTTATTACCGGGTACCCCCCGCTCTCCTCACTCCCAGGCCTCTCACTTCGGCCCCAATAACAATCACCCCCGCACCCGCCAGCACCGCCGCCTGTGATTGGTCGGCGCGGCCCGGAGTGGGCGGGGCCGGGGAGACTGACAGCTGGAGCCGGAGAGAGAGGGACCGAAGCGGCCGCTGAACCCGGAAACACGCCGCTGATTGGCCGGCTCCTGTCTCGGGCCCCGCCCCCCTTTTGTTCGGCAGCCGCAGCCAACCACGTGCGGCGCCTGGCCATTTAAACGTGACGTCATTCCCGCGGGAAAGCTTGAACAGCTGCAGTTCCACTGAGTGATCTAGTGGCGATGTGAAGCCCCCTTCTATAGGGGGAGAGTGAGGGGGAGAGAGAGGGGGAGCCTGCCAGCCGAGGGTGAGAGGGGTGTCTGCCTTACACAGTGTCAAGGGAGACCAGGTTTATTAACACCAATTTATACCGGGATCATATGATTGAGCAAAGCAAGGAGGCAAAATAAATTGTGATTTATTTCAGGAAAAGACATACACACAATGCAACACAATTTACAGGGTTACCACACTTACTGGGAACGGGGCTAACCAATAAACTTGTCCTTTAAGTGGAATTCACCAAAATGACCTGTAGGAGCCCTTTCCAATGACTGGGAGGTACTTGCGAGGCTGATTTCAGCACGCAATGCCAGCCGCGATCGCTACGCTCTTCAGAAGTGGGACTTGGAAGAATTCTTGAGTCAAAATCCGTGAAGCCGGCTCGCGTCTATTCAGCACAGAGCATCTTTGAATTTGGCGCTTGGAATCTGCGCTTCTCATTGGCGGCGAGGCTCCTTATGGGTTTCAGGGTCCCATTCACAAACCTCTACAGCCTATCAGTGCGCCAACCTGGCCCCCTCTGCCTCTTTGTATACTGAGCCCACCCGGTGTCCAGGCTCCACAGAGTCTGGGCGCTGGCAAATGGTGGCCGGATAGCCCTGTGTTAGCCCAGGATGCGGGTACTGCAGTACCCCTCCTGTTCTAACACCTTGGCATCCCTGCGGCTTTCAACTCCGGACTCCGCACAGACCCAGAGGCACCAAGCTTGGTCGCCATCTGGGCCCTCGGAATCCATGACTTGGAAATCCCACAGTTCATTCACAGGTTATCAGTACATATACCTATTAAATATAACCCTTTAATAAAATATACTGTGTCCTGTCTTCTGTGTGATAAATATATAAGTCCCTGTTCTGGTGTCGGGGAGTGAGTGTATATAATATATACGTCCCTGTTCTGGTGTCGGGGAGTGAGTGTATATATTTCCTGCACTCACTCGCCTCATCCTTGGCACACTTTAGAAATGACTTTTAAAACTTTTACCCACAAGAAATCACTCTCAGCTTTATCACATAGCTGGAGTTCCCCCCTGAACCCCTATACCAGGTCCAGGGTACCCCTCCTTATACTAGGGACCTCGCTTTATTAACACACAGAAATCTCCCGGTCCCAGCCCCCCAGGAAAAGCAAAACACACAGAAATCTCCCGGTCCCAGCCCCCCAGGAAAAGCAAAACACACAGAAATCTCCCGGTCCCAGCACCCCAGGAAAAGCAAAACACACAGAAATCTCCCGCTCCCAGCCCCCCAGGAAAAAAAAATACACAGAAATCTCCCGGTCCCAGCACCCCAGGAAAAGCAAAACACACAGAAATCTCCCGGTCCCAGCACCCCAGGAAAAGCAAAACACACGGAAATCTCCCGGTCCCAGCACCCCAGGAAAAGCAAAACACACAGAAATCTCCCGGTCCCAGCACCCCAGAAAAAGCAAAACGCACAGAAATGTCCTGGTCCCAGCACCCCAGGAAAAGCAAAACACACAGAAATCTCCCGGTCCCAGCACCCCAGGAAAAGCAAAACACACAGAAATCTCCCGGTCCCAGCCCCCCAGGAAAAGCAAAACACACAGAAATCTCCCGGTCCCAGCACCCCAGGAAAAGCAAAACACGCAGAAATCTCCCGGTCCCAACACCCCAGGAAAAGCAAAACACGCAGAAATCTCCCGGTCCCAACACCCCAGGAAAAGCAAAACACGCAGAAATCTCCCGGTCCCAGCCCCCCAGGAAAAGCAAAACACACAGAAATCTCCCGGTCCCAGCACCCCAGGAAAAGCAAAACACGCAGAAATCTCCCGGTCCCAGCACCCCAGGAAAAGCAAAACACGCAGAAATCTCCCGGTCCCAACACCCCAGGAAAAGCAAAACGCACAGAAATCTCCCGGTCCCAGCACCCCAGGAAAAGCAAAACACACAGAAATCTCCCGGTCCCAGCACCCCAGGAAAAGCAAAACACACAGAAATCTCCCGGTCCCAGCACCCCAGGAAAAGCAAAACACACAGAAATCTCCCGCTCCCAGCACCCCAGGAAAAGCAAAACACACAGAAATCTCCCGGTCCCAGCACCCCAGGAAAAGCAAAACACACAGAAATCTCCCGGTCCCAGCACCTCAGGAAAAGCAAAACACACAGAAATCTCCCGGTCCCAGCACCCCAGGAAAAGCAAAACACACAAAAATCTCCCGGTCCCAGCACCCCAGGAAAAGCAAAACACACAGAAATCTTCCGGTCCCAGCCCCCCAGGAAAGGCAAAACACACAGAAATCTCCCGGTCCCAGCACCCCAGGAAAAGCAAAACACACAGAAATCTCCCGGTCCCAGCCCCCCAGGAAAAGCAAAACACACAGAAATCTCCCGGTCCCAGCACCCCAGGAAAAGCAAAACACACAGAAATCTCCCGGTCCCAGCACCCCAGGAAAAGCAAAACACACAGAAATCTCCCGGTCCCAGCACCCCAGGAAAAGCAAAACACACAGAAATCTCCCGCTCCCAGCCCCCCAGGAAAAAAAAATACACAGAAATCTCCCGGTCCCAGCACCCCAAGAAAAGCAAAACACACAGAAATCTCCCGGTCCCAGCACCCCAGGAAAAGCAAAACACACGGAAATCTCCCGGTCCCAGCACCCCAGGAAAAGCAAAACACACAGAAATCTCCCGGTCCCAGCACCCCAGAAAAAGCAAAACGCACAGAAATGTCCTGGTCCCAGCACCCCAGGAAAAGCAAAACACACAGAAATCTCCCGGTCCCAGCCCCCCAGGAAAAGCAAAACACACAGAAATCTCCCGGTCCCAACACCCCAGGAAAAGCAAAACACACAGAAATCTCCCGGTCCCAGCACCCCAGGAAAAGCAAAACACGCAGAAATCTCCCGGTCCCAGCACCCCAGGAAAAGCAAAACACGCAGAAATCTCCCGGTCCCAACACCCCAGGAAAAGCAAAACGCACAGAAATCTCCCGGTCCCAGCACCCCAGGAAAAGCAAAACACACAGAAATCTCCCGGTCCCAGCACCCCAGGAAAAGCAAAACACACAGAAATCTCCCGGTCCCAGCACCCCAGGAAAAGCAAAACACACAGAAATCTCCCGCTCCCAGCACCCCAGGAAAAGCAAAACACACAGAAATCTCCCGGTCCCAGCACCCCAGGAAAAGCAAAACACACAGAAATCTCCCGGTCCCAGCACCTCAGGAAAAGCAAAACACACAGAAATCTCCCGGTCCCAGCACCCCAGGAAAAGCAAAACACACAAAAATCTCCCGGTCCCAGCACCCCAGGAAAAGCAAAACACACAGAAATCTTCCGGTCCCAGCCCCCCAGGAAAGGCAAAACACACAGAAATCTCCCGGTCCCAGCACCCCAGGAAAAGCAAAACACACAGAAATCTCCCGGTCCCAGCCCCCCAGGAAAAGCAAAACACACAGAAATCTCCCGGTCCCAGCACCCCAGGAAAAGCAAAACACACAGAAATCTCCCGGTCCCAGCACCCCAGGAAAAGCAAAACACACAGAAATCTCCCGGTCCCAGCCCCCCAGGAAAAGCAAAACACACAGAAATCTCCCGCTGCCAGCAGCCCAGGAAAAGCAAAACACGCAGAAATCTCCCGGTCCCAGCACCCCAGGAAAAGCAAAACACACAGAAATCTCCCGGTCCCAGCACCCCAGGAAAAGCAAAACACACAGGAATCTCCCGGTCCCAGCACCCCAGGAAAAGCAAAACACACAGAAATCTCCCGGTCCCAGCCCCCCACGAAAAGCAAAACACACAGAAATCTCCCGCTCCCAGCACCCCAGGAAAAGCAAAACACACAGAAATCTCCCGCTCCCAGCACCCCAGGAAAAGCAAAACACACAGAAATCTCCCGGTCCCAGCACCCCAGGAAAAGCAAAACACACAGAAATCTCCCGCTCCCAGCACCCCAGGAAAAGCAAAACACACAGAAATCTCCCGCTCCCAGCACCCCAGGAAAAGCAAAACACACAGAAATCTCCCGGTCCCAGCACCCCAGGAAAAGCAAAACACACAGAAATCTCCCGCTCCCAGCACCCCAGGAAAAGCAAAACACACAGAAATCTCCCGGTCCCAGCACCCCAGGAAAAGCAAAACACACAGAAATCTCCCGGTCCCAGCCCCCCAGGAAAAGCAAAACACACAGAAATCTCCCGCTCCCAGCACCCCAGGAAAAGCAAAACACGCAGAAATCTCCCGGTCCCAGCACCCCAGGAAAAGCAAAACACACAGAAATCTCCCGGTCCCAGCACCTCAGGAAAAGCAAAACACACAGAAATCTCCCGGTCCCAGCACCCCAGGAAAAGCAAAACACACAGAAATCTCCCGGTCCCAGCACCCCAGGAAAGGCAAAACACACAGAAATCTCCCGGTCCCAGCACCCCAGGAAAAGCAAAACACACAGAAATCTCCCGGTCCCAGCCCCCCAGGAAAAGCAAAACACACAGAAATCTCCCGGTCCCAGCACCCCAGGAAAAGCAAAACACACAGAAATCTCCCGGTCCCAGCACCCCAGGAAAAGCAAAACACACAGAAATCTCCCGGTCCCAGCACCCCAGGAAAAGCAAAACACACAGAAATCTCCCGCTCCCAGCCCCCCAGGGAAAAAAAATACACAGAAATCTCCCGGTCCCAGCACCCCAAGAAAAGCAAAACACACAGAAATCTCCCGGTCCCAGCACCCCAGGAAAAGCAAAACACACGGAAATCTCCCGGTCCCAGCACCCCAGGAAAAGCAAAACACACAGAAATCTCCCGGTCCCAGCACCCAAGAAAAAGCAAAACGCACAGAAATGTCCTGGTCCCAGCACCCCAGGAAAAGCAAAACACACAGAAATCTCCCGGTCCCAGCACCCCAGGAAAAGCAAAACACACAGAAATCTCCCGGTCCCAGCACCCCAGGAAAAGCAAAACACACAGAAATCTCCCGGTCCCAGCCCCCCAGGAAAAGCAAAACACACAGAAATCTCCCGGTCCCAGCACCCCAGGAAAAGCAAAACACGCAGAAATTTCCCGGTCCCAACACCCCAGGAAAAGCAAAACACGCAGAAATCTCCCGGTCCCAACACCCCAGGAAAAGCAAAACACACAGAAATCTCCCGGTCCCAGCCCCCCAGGAAAAGCAAAACACACAGAAATCTCCCGGTCCCAGCACCCCAGGAAAAGCAAAACACGCAGAAATCTCCCGGTCCCAGCACCCCAGGAAAAGCAAAACACACAGAAATCTCCCGGTCCCAACACCCCAGGAAAAGCAAAACGCACAGAAATCTCCCGGTCCCAGCACCCCAGGAAAAGCAAAACACACAGAAATCTCCCGGTCCCAGCACCCCAGGAAAAGCAAAACACACAGAAATCTCCCGGTCCCAGCACCCCAGGAAAAGCAAAACACACAGAAATCTCCCTCTCCCAGCACCCCAGGAAAAGCAAAACACACAGAAATCTCCCGCTCCCAGCACCCCAGGAAAAGCAAAACACACAGAAATCTCCCGGTCCCAGCACCTCAGGAAAAGCAAAACACACAGAAATCTCCCGGTCCCAGCACCCCAGGAAAAGCAAAACACACAGAAATCTCCCGGTCCCAGCCCCCCAGGAAAAGCAAAACACACAGAAATCTCCCGGTCCCAGCCCCCCAGGAAAAGCAAAACACACAGAAATCTCCCGGTCCCAGCACCCCAGGAAAAGCAAAACACACAGAAATCTCCCGCTCCCAGCACCCCAGGAAAAGCAAAACACACAGAAATCTCCCGGTCCCAGCCCCCCAGGAAAAGCAAAACACACAGAAATCTCCCGCTCCCAGCACCCCAGGAAAAGCAAAACACACAGAAATCTCCCGCTCCCAGCACCCCAGGAAAAGCAAAACACACAGAAATCTCCCGGTCCCAGCACCCCAGGAAAAGCAAAACACACAGAAATCTCCCGCTCCCAGCACCCCAGGAAAAGCAAAACACACAGAAATCTCCCGCTCCCAGCACCCCAGGAAAAGCAAAACACACAGAAATCTCCCGGTCCCAGCCCCCCAGGAAAAGCAAAACACACAGAAATCTCCCGGTCCCAGCACCCCAGGAAAAGCAAAACACACAGAAATCTCCCGGTCCCAGCACCCCAGGAAAAGCAAAACACACAGAAATCTCCCGCTCCCAGCACCCCAGGAAAAGCAAAACACACAGAAATCTCCCGGTCCCAGCCCCCCAGGAAAAGCAAAACACACAGAAATCTCCCGGTCCCAGCACCCCAGGAAAAGCAAAACACACAGAAATCTCCCGGTCCCAGCCCCCCAGGAAAAGCAAAACACACAGAAATCTCCCGGTCCCAGCACCCCAGGAAAGCAAAACACACAGAAATCTCCCGGTCCCAGCCCCCCAGGAAAAGCAAAACACACAGAAATCTCCCGCTCCCAGCACCCCAGGAAAAGCAAAACACGCAGAAATCTCCCGGTCCCAGCACCCCAGGAAAAGCAAAACACACAGAAATCTCCCGGTCCCAGCACCTCAGGAAAAACAAAACACACAGAAATCTCCCGGTCCCAGCACCCCAGGAAAAGCACCGGTCCCAGCCCCCCAGGAAAAACAAAACACACAGAAATCTCCCGGTCCCAGCCCCCCAGGAAAAGCAAAACGCACAGAAATCTCCCAGTCCCAGCACCCCAGGAAAAGCAAAACACACAGAAATCTCCCGGTCCTAGCACCCCAGGAAAAGCAAAACACACAGAAATCTCCCGGTCCCAGCACCCCAGGAACAACAAAACACACAGAAATCTCCCGGTCCCAGCACCCCAGGAAAAGCAAAACACACAGAAATCTCCCGGTCCCAGCACCCCAGGAAAAGCAAAACACACAGAAATCTCCCGCTCCCAGCACCCCAGGAAAAGCAAAACACACAGAAATCTCCCGGTCCCAGCACCCCAGGAAAAACAAAACACACAGAAATCTCCCGCTCCCAGCCCCCCAGGAAAAGCAAAACACACAGAAATCTCCCGGTCCCAGCACCCCAGGAAAGGCAAAACACACAGAAATCTCCCGGTCCCAGCACCCCAGGAAAGGCAAAACACACAGAAATCTCCCGGTCCCAGCACCCCAGGAAAAGCAAAACGCACAGAAATCTCCCGCTCCCAGCCCCCCAGGAAAAGCAAAACACACAGAAATCTCCCGGTCCCAGCACCCCAGAAAAAGCAAAACGCACAGAAATCTCCCATTCCCATCACCCCAGGAAAAGCAAAACACACAGAAATCTCCCGGTCCCAGCACCCCAGGAAAAGCAAAACACACAGAAATCTCCCGGTCCCAGCACCCCAGGAAAAGCAAAACACACAGAAATCTCCCGGTCCCAGCACCCCAGGAAAAGCAAAACACACAGAAATCTCCCGGTCCCAGCCCCCCAGGAAAAGCAAAACACACAGAAATCTCCCGCTCCCAGCACCCCAGGAAAAGCAAAACACACAGAAATCTCCCGGTCCCAGCACCCCAGGAAAAGCAAAACACACAGAAATCTCCCGGTCCCAGCACCCCAGGAAAAGCAAAACACACAGAAATCTCCCGGTCCCAGCCCCCCAGGAAAAGCAAAACACACAGAAATCTCCCGCTCCCAGCACCCCAGGAAAAGCAAAACACACAGAAATCTCCCGGTCCCAGCACCCCAGGAAAAGCAAAACACACAGAAATCTCCCGCTCCCAGCACCCCAGGAAAAACAAAACACACAGAAATCTCCCGGTCCCAGCACCCCAGGAAAAGCAAAACACACAGAAATCTCCCGCTCCCAGCACCCCAGGAAAAGCAAAACACACAGAAATCTCCCGGTCCCAGCACCCCAGGAAAAGCAAAACACACAGAAATCTCCCGCTCCCAGCACCCCAGGAAAAGCAAAACACACAGAAATCTCCCGCTCCCAGCACCCCAGGAAAAGCAAAACACACAGAAATCTCCCGGTCCCAGCACCCCAGGAAAAGCAAAACACACAGAAATCTCCCGCTCCCAGCACCCCAGGAAAAGCAAAACACACAGAAATCTCCCGGTCCCAGCACCCCAGGAAAAGCAAAACACACAGAAATCTCCCGGTCCCAGCACCCCAGGAAAAGCAAAACACACAGAAATCTCCCGGTCCCAGCACCCCAGGAAAAGCAAAACACGCAGAAATCTCCCGGTCCCAGCACCCCAGGAAAAGCAAAACACGCAGAAATCTCCCGGTCCCAGCACCCCAGGAAAAGCAAAACGCACAGAAATCTCCCGGTCCCAGCACCCCAGGAAAAGCAAAACACACAGAAATCTCCCGGTCCCAGCACCCCAGGAAAAGCAAAACACACAGAAATCTCCCGCTCCCAGCACCCCAGGAAAAGCAAAACACACAGAAATCTCCCGCTCCCAGCACCCCAGGAAAAGCAAAACACACAGAAATCTCCCGCTCCCAGCACCCCAGGAAAAGCAAAACACACAGAAATCTCCCGGTCCCAGCACCCCAGGAAAAGCAAAACACACAGAAATCTCCCGGTCCCAGCACCCCAGGAAAAGCAAAACACACAGAAATCTCCCGCTCCCAGCACCCCAGGAAAAGCAAAACACGCAGAAATCTCCCGGTCCCAGCACCCCAGGAAAAGCAAAACACACAGAAATCTCCCGCTCCCAGCACCCCAGGAAAAGCAAAACACACAGAAATCTCCCGCTCCCAGCACCCCAGGAAAAGCAAAACACACAGAAATCTCCCGCTCCCAGCACCCCAGGAAAAGCAAAACACACAGAAATCTCCCGGTCCCAGCACCCCAGGAAAAGCAAAACACACAGAAATCTCCCGCTCCCAGCACCCCAGGAAAAGCAAAACACACAGAAATCTCCCGGTCCCAGCACCCCAGGAAAAGCAAAAAACACAGAAATCTCCCGCTCCCAGCCCCCCAGGAAAAGCAAAACACACAGAAATCTCCCGGTCCCAGCACCCCAGGAAAAGCAAAACACACAGAAATCTCCCGGTCCCAGCACCCCAGGAAAAGCAAAACACACAGAAATCTCCCGCTCCCAGCACCCCAGGAAAAGCAAAACACGCAGAAATCTCCCGGTCCCAGCACCCCAGGAAAAGCAAAACACACAGAAATCTCCCGCTCCCAGCACCCCAGGAAAAGCAAAACACACAGAAATCTCCCGCTCCCAGCACCCCAGGAAAAGCAAAACACACAGAAATCTCCCGCTCCCAGCACCCCAGGAAAAGCAAAACACACAGAAATCTCCCGGTCCCAGCACCCCAGGAAAAGCAAAACACACAGAAATCTCCCGCTCCCAGCACCCCAGGAAAAGCAAAACACACAGAAATCTCCCGCTCCCAGCACCCCAGGAAAAGCAAAACACGCAGAAATCTCCCGGTCCCAGCACCCCAGGAAAAGCAAAACACACAGAAATCTCCCGGTCCCAGCACCTCAGGAAAAACAAAACACACAGAAATCTCCCGGTCCCAGCACCCCAGGAAAAGCACCGGTCCCAGCCCCCCAGGAAAAACAAAACACACAGAAATCTCCCGGTCCCAGCCCCCCAGGAAAAGCAAAACGCACAGAAATCTCCCAGTCCCAGCACCCCAGGAAAAGCAAAACACACAGAAATCTCCCGGTCCTAGCACCCCAGGAAAAGCAAAACACACAGAAATCTCCCGGTCCCAGCACCCCAGGAACAACAAAACACACAGAAATCTCCCGGTCCCAGCACCCCAGGAAAAGCAAAACACACAGAAATCTCCCGGTCCCAGCACCCCAGGAAAAGCAAAACACACAGAAATCTCCCGCTCCCAGCACCCCAGGAAAAGCAAAACACACAGAAATCTCCCGGTCCCAGCACCCCAGGAAAAACAAAACACACAGAAATCTCCCGCTCCCAGCCCCCCAGGAAAAGCAAAACACACAGAAATCTCCCGGTCCCAGCACCCCAGGAAAGGCAAAACACACAGAAATCTCCCGGTCCCAGCACCCCAGGAAAGGCAAAACACACAGAAATCTCCCGGTCCCAGCACCCCAGGAAAAGCAAAACGCACAGAAATCTCCCGCTCCCAGCCCCCCAGGAAAAGCAAAACACACAGAAATCTCCCGGTCCCAGCACCCCAGGAAAAGCAAAACACGCAGAAATCTCCCGGTCCCAGCACCCCAGGAAAAGCAAAACACGCAGAAATCTCCCGGTCCCAACACCCCAGGAAAAGCAAAACGCACAGAAATCTCCCGGTCCCAGCACCCCAGGAAAAGCAAAACACACAGAAATCTCCCGGTCCCAGCACCCCAGGAAAAGCAAAACACACAGAAATCTCCCGGTCCCAGCACCCCAGGAAAAGCAAAACGCACAGAAATCTCCCAGTCCCATCACCCCAGGAAAAGCAAAACGCACAGAAATCTCCCGGTCCCAGCCCCCCAGGAAAAGCAAAACGCACAGAAATCTCCCGCTCCCAGCACCCCAGGAAAGGCAAAACACACAGAAATCTCCCGGTCCCAGCACCCCAGGAAAAGCAAAACACACAGAAATCTCCCGGTCCCAGCACCCCAGGAAAAGCAAAACACACAGAAATCTCCCGGTCCCAGCCCCCCAGGAAAAGCAAAACACACAGAAATCTCCC
>NW_027454937.1:15000-32500 GCF_040206685.1 Ascaphus truei | reverse complement strand
GTGGTGTGTGCTGGACCGTGGTACCTGTGAGTGACCGCCCATTCTGGATCGAGTCCTTGGACCCAGGGAGTAGCAGTGGACCCAATGCCCAAAACCCGCCTGTGTTTGTAAGTGCCACTATTTGTGTTTGTTTTGTAATAATTTCTGTGTATAAAGCAGCCTGCGCTCTATTTCTTTGTGTCCTCTCTTCCATCTCTGGGATCTCTCCTCCTGGGAACTGCTATCCGCGTTGGTTACTCTAACGACTACAAGGCTCCAACTGCTCGTATCAAATGTGAGTAGGACCACATGAGTATACCGGCTCGGAAAGATTTCATTCATATTCTCTGCTGCACTATTGTGTTTTTTTTGTCTTTTCAATATATACCTGGATGTGAGTGCGCTCCCGATCACCTGCCTTTTTCTTTCTTTCTGTGTGTGTGTGTGTGTGTGTGTGTGTGTGTGTGTGTGTGTGTGTGTGTGTGTGTGTGTGTGTGTGTGTGTGTGTGTATATATATGCCTAACACATGCAGATGAGCATACAGCTATATTTGCATATTTGCTTTCCTGTGGAGGGTTTTTGTCACTTTTTTTACTCACCATAACTTAACTCAGTATTATGGTTTAGCCTATCCCATAAGCCTCTCTTGCATTCCCAGTAAAATCAACCCCACACTGATGAGACCCATCAAGGTCGAAACAGCTGTCTGTGGGTGGTTTTCTGGGTGTGCACCTTAACCCTGGCTGTGCTCAAAGCTGTGACCATGCAGCAAGCTTAAGCCTATAGGGAACCATGTTAAAAATGGTTATTGAGGCAAAAAGTGACACTGTGTGCTCATTTGCATGTCATTTCCCAGAATCCCTTGCTGCAGTGGAAGTGCTGTATGCTGGGTGATGATGGGGAAAGGCGGGGTTGCAGACCTGCCTGAGACATGCAGATGAGCATACAGTTATATTTGCATATTTGCATATATATATATATATATATATATATATATATATATATATATATATATATCCAAACGGTTTAACTAAATGACCCTAACTCACGAGAATACTAACAAAGTCTTTAACGGTGTATTTTGGCACATTGGACGGTCTCTTTGGCTTTTCTTGTATAGATTCAGTGATCTATTCATTCTGGAAGTCTAACTCTGTCTCACACTCCAAACCCCGCAGCCGGTCTCTTACTGACACCCTAACGCCCCTCCTGCTGAAGGTAACGCCATGTCGTGCGCCATTGTTTTGAAACCCCATGTAGTAACTCCGATGCGACTCAACTTTAGAACAGAGGCATCTCAAAAAACAAAGTTAAAAACGTACGCGTTTTATTGATTTTAAAAGCTTTCACTGGGAGAGAATTGAAAACATTTGCGCCGGTAAAAACGCAAGAGTCGCCGTTACCGAGCGCTGCCCGCCGCTGCCGCCGCCGGGTAATACGCATTGTCCGGAAACGTCGTTGCGTTTCAAAATGTCCTTCTAATAAAAACGGAATTGGAAAGGAGTTGTGGGTTAAGGTGGCATTTAACCCACGCTTCCCCAGCCCGGAAAGCGTACATGTTGCAGGCGTATAATGGCGCCAACAACTAAGGCGGACCCTCGCCCTCAAAGTCTGTCTCCCCCCCCCCCACCTCCTTCATGGAGCGGTCAGTCCCCTATAAGAGCCACATCCATCAATTCGTCATCTTCCCCCATCAGGAAGCCGGGGCTGGGCCGAGCGCTTCTGTCCGATGACATCATGGAGCCGCCCCCCATGGCCAACGCGGGATCCGAGGAGATGGGCGACTTGGACCAGCTCTCCGGCTTCATGCTGTAGGACTTCTTCTTCTCCCGCTCTCTCTCTTTCTCCTTCAGCCTCTTCTTCTCCTTCTTGTGCTTCTTGTGCTTCTCCGCGCTGTACTCGGGGGGCGCCCGGCTGCCCACCCCGCCGCCTCCTCCTCCGTCGTCGGAGCTGGGGCTGTTCTGGTAGGACTTCTCCGCGATGGAGGAGCCCGACTCGCTCTCGCTGTCCAGGTTCTGCGGGGTGTACGCCGGCGACTTGTTGTGGCTTGGGGAGCAGCGCTCGTGCTTCGGGGTCGAGCCGCTGATCAGAGGTGACCCGTAGCTTTTGGGCATCTGCGGCCTCAGCCCCTCTCCGCCACCCTCCCCGGGCTTCTGCAACGTCACCTTGGCCTTGATGCTGGGCGACCCTCCGTCGTGTTTGCTTATAATAATCTTGGCCACTCCGGTGCTCCCTACGCCGCCCTTGGGGTCCCCCCCTCCTTTCTTGGAGGAGTCGGACTGACCCCCGGAGACCGACACTTTTGACTTGTCCTTCTCGCTCTTCTCCCGCTTCGCTGGGAACTCGCCCCCCGCCAGGCCGTGGCTGGGGTTGCCCGAGCTGCTGCTGCTGCCGCCGCCGCCTCCTCCTCCTCCGGGACCGTCCATGGGGTCTTCGGAGCCGGACCCTCCCGTGCCCACGCCGTGTTTGAGCTTGTCGATGACGGCCGTCAGCGAGGGCTTCTTGTTCCTGCTGGGGGACTTCCCCTTGGAGCTGCCGTGAAGGTTTTGGGACACGTTGGAGCCCCCGGAGAAAGACGATGAAGACGACGAAGAAGATGACGACGAGGAGGAGGACGAAGAGGAGGAGGAATTCGGCTTTTGGGAGAGAGACCCCGAAGACACCAGCCCGGATGAGGACTTCATGGCAGAGTTAGACCCTCCCCCCGATATGTGGGAACCCCCAGAACCCATGGGCGACTTGGCTTTCGAAGAGGGTGGCGTCCCTGGCATGGGTTTCATGGGCGAGGAAAGCTTGTCGCTGCCACCGGACGGTCTGGAGTGGGAGGGGGAGATGTTGGGTTTGGTCAGGGACGGGTTCATCAGCACCGAAGGCTTCCCTTGGGGTTTGGTCTTGCTTCCCCCGGAGCCGCTGCCACCGCTGGCCAACCCGTGCTTGGTGATGGGGGAGGACCCCTGCTTCCCGAGGGACTGAGCGGTGCTTTTGGACTGGCCGCTCCCCGCCCCACTCTGCCCAGAGTACATCCCGCCTGCCCCGCCGCCGCCGCCCCCCATCTTCATCCCGGACGACCCGTCTGACTTGCTGCCCTTGATCTTCCCGGAGGCCGACGACGAGTGGCTGTGGTGACTCTTGCTGCCCGATGAGCCGCCGCTGGTGTACTGGCTGTGGGAGGACGGCTTCCCCGCTGTCATCGTGCCCTTGGGGATCTGGATGGTGATCTTGGGGATGGGGGGGGTGGCCATGCCGGGAGGGGTCTGTGACCTACCCGACGTCCCCGGTGACTTCGAACCCCCCGTGCTGGTTGGCGGGGTGAAAGGGCGGCTGGAGGAGGTGTGCGAGGGCGACTTGCCGTCCGGCTCGGCCTTCTTGCGCTTGGGCGGCTTGTCCTTGCCCTTGCCATCGCTGGACGGCGTGCGGCTGCGTTTCCCGGACTTCCCGTCCGGCCCCGCTCCCTGCACCCCGCTCGCCCCTCCCCCCCCCGCCGTTGCCGCTCTCCTTCCCCCTCTGCTTAGGCGGCCTGTCCTTCCCCGGCTCTCCGCCCAGCAGCGGGCTCTGGCTCCGGCTGTGTGTTTCCAACACATCCGGCGCCCCCAGGGTTTTGCCGCCGCCTCCTCCTCCAGAGATGATGCTGAAGTCCACCGTGTCGGCTGCCAGCCCTCCCTTGTACTTGCCCTCCCCGCCGTCCGCCGGAAGCCCAGCCACCACCCCCCCCAGCGCCGCCAACCCCTTCTCGTGGAAGTCCTTGAAGTCGTGGTCGCCGCTGTGGCTGCTGTCGTCGTAGAACTCGTCGTTGAAGCCGCTCTGGCTCTGGCTGTTCAGCAGGTCCGGGTTGAAGTCCACGCCGGGGAAGAAGTTGTTGGAGGAGTCGCTGTTGGGGCTCCCGCTGGCCTCCGCGATCAGGTCGGCCGCGTCCGTGTACGCGTCCGTGTCTCCCCCGCCGCCGCCCCCCTGGAAAACGTCCGTGTCGAAGAGGGCGCTCTGGGAGTGTCCCGAGCTGGAGGAATCCCGGACCGGGGTGCCCATGGTGGGACAGTCCTCCCCGGGCCCCGGCAACTTGGACGCTTCTTCGGCTATGTCCGATAGGATGTCGGTGACGTCCGGTAAGATTGTATCGGTGCTCGGCAGCCTCACCATTCTCTGCATGCCGGGCTGGGCGTGGGGCATGGTCTGCTGGTACACGGTTGGCGGTGTGCCGCACTGGCTGGGCGCCGGCGTGATGTGGGGCGTGTCCAGCGCGTCGCCCGCCATGCTGACGTCGAACATGGGGTTCTGCGAGTCCACGTCCATGGAGAAGAGCTCCCTCTGGAAGTCGTCCTCCGTCTGGTTCTTCATCTTCTCCGTCCCCGTCCTCGGCCTCTTCTTCTTCGGCTTCCCGGCGCCCCCCGAGGGCCCCAGGTCCGTGCGGGGCGACCCCGAGGAGTTCTGCCTCTCCAGGGGGCTGCTGCCGTACAGGGTGGAGAAGTCCTGCGCCGGGTTGTCCTTCAGCAGGTTCATCAGCATGGGGTGGTTCTTGGTGTTGCTGGCCGGGGAGGAGACGGGGGGCGGCGTGTGGTGGGGGGGGGGTGGGGCTGGAGCCCACGGCCCCCCCCACGGCGCCGGATATCTGCAGCAGGCTGGTGAGGATGGGGTTCTGCGTCACTTTGCTGAAGTCCTCCCCGTGGCCGGCCGAGTCGTGCCGCTCCTTCATGCCCATGCTGAAGAGGGCGCTGATGGGCCCCGCGGGGTACGAGTTGGTCGGGGTGGTGACGCCGCTCAGGGAAGCGGAGCCGGGGGTCATGCCGTAGCCGGGGCTGCTGGCCGGCGGCAGGTTCTTCTTCACCATGTCCTCCACCGTCTCGGCGATGAGGGACAGGGCCGGCGTGTCGGCCTGGATGGTCTCGGCCTTCCGGCGGATGGCTCGCATGGTCACTGGGATGGACATGCACCTGCGGGACAGGAAGTGGGGGGTCAGCGAAGGTCATGTGTAATATAATGGACAGGAAGTGGGGGTCAGCGAAGGTCATGTGTAATATAAAGGACAGGAAGTGGGGGTCAGCGAAGGTCATGTGTAATATAAAGGACAGGAGGTGGGGGTCAGCAAAGGTCATGTGTAATATAAAGGACAGGAGGTGGGGGTCAGCGAAGGTCTTGTGTAATATAAAGGACAGGAAGTGGGGTCAGCGAAGGTCATGTGTAATATAAAGGACAGGAAGTGGGGGTCAGCAAAGGTCATGTGTAATATAAAGGACAGGAAGTGGGGGTCAGCGAAGGTCATGTGTAATATAAAGGACAGGAAGTGGGGTCAGCGAAGGTCATGTGTAATATAAAGGACAGGAAGTGGGGGTCAGCGAAGGTCATGTGTAATATAAAGGACAGGAAGTGGGGGTCAGCGAAGGTCATGTGTAATATAAAGGACAGGAAGTGGGGGTCAGCGAAGGTCATGTGTAATATAAAGGACAGGAAGTGGGGGTCAGCGAAGGTCATGTGTAATATAAAGGACAGGAAGTGGGGGTCAGCGAAGGTCATGTGTAAAATAAAGGACAGGAAGTGGGGGTCAGCGAAGGTCATGTGTAATATAAAGGACAGGAAGTGGGGGTCAGCGAAGGTCATGTGTAAAATAAAGGACAGGAAGTGGGGGTCAGCGAAGGTCATGTGTAATATAAAGGACAGGAAATGGGGGTCAGCGAAGGTCATGTGTAATATAAAGGACAGGAAGTGGGGGTCAGCGAAGGTCATGTGTAATATAAAGGACAGGATGTGGGGTCATCGAAGGTCATGTGTAATATAAAGGACAGGAGGTGGGGGTCAGCGAAGGTCATGTGTAATATAAAGGACAGGAAGTGGGGGTCAGCGAAGGTCATGTGTAATATAAAGGACAGGAAGTGGGGTCAGTGAAGGTCATGTGTAATATAAAGGACAGGAAGTGGGGGTCAGCGAAGGTCATGTGTAATATAAAGGACAGGAAGTGGGGGTCAGCGAAGGTCATGTGTAATATAAAGGATAGGAAGTGGGGGTCAGCGAAGGTCATGTGTAATATAAAGGACAGGAAGTGGGGGTCAGTGAAGGTCATGTGTAAAATAAAGGACAGGAAGTGGGGGTCAGCGAAGGTCATGTGTAATATAAAGGACAGGAAGTGGGGGTCAGCGAAGGTCATGTGTAATATAAAGGACAGGAAGTGGGGGTCGGCGAAGGTCATGTGTAATATAAAGGAGAGGAAGTGGGGGTCGGCGAAGGTCATGTGTAATATAAAGGACAGGAGGTGGGGGTCAGCGAAGGTCTTATGTAATATAAAGGACAGGAAGTGGGGGTCAGCGAAGGTCATGTGTAATATAAAGGACAGGAAGTGGGGGTCAGCGAAGGTCATGTGCAATATAAAGGACAGGAAGTGGGGGTCAGCGAAGGTCATGTGTAATATAAAGGACAGGAGGTGGGGGTCAGCGAAGGTCTTATGTAATATAAAGGACAGGATGTGGGGTCATCGAAGGTCATGTGTAATATAAAGGACAGGAGGTGGGGGTCAGCGAAGGTCATGTGTAATATAAAGGACAGGAAGTGGGGGTCAGCGAAGGTCATGTGTAATATAAAGGACAGGAAGTGGGGGTCAGCGAAGGTCATGTGTAATATAAAGGACAGGAAATGGGGGTCAGCGAAGGTCATGTGTAATATAAAGGACAGGAAGTGGGGGTCAGCGAAGGTCATGTGTAATATAAAGGACAGGAAGTGGGGGTCAGCGAAGGTCATGTGTAATATAAAGGACAGGAAGTGGGGGTCAGCGAAGGTCATGTGTAATATAAAGGACAGGAAGTGGGGGTCAGCGAAGGTCATGTGTAATATAAAGGACAGGAAGTGGGGTCAGTGAAGGTCATGTGTAATATAAAGGACAGGAAGTGGGGGTCAGCGAAGGTCATGTGTAATATAAAGGACAGGAAGTGGGGTCAGTGAAGGTCATGTGTAATATAAAGGACAGGAAGTGGGGGTCAGCGAAGGTCATGTGTAATATAAAGGACAGGAGGTGGGGGTCAGCGAAGGTCATGTGTAATATAAAGGACAGGAAGTGGGGGTCAGCGAAGGTCATGTGTAATATAAAGGACAGGAAGTGGGGGTCAGCGAAGGTCATGTGCAATATAAAGGACAGGAAGTGGGGGTCAGCGAAGGTCATGTGCAATATAAAGGACAGGAAGTGGGTTACACGCGGTAGTTCTTCGGGACCGCGCAATGGGAGAAGTAATGATTTCGTTACCCTTCTCCCACCCTGTCCTTATCAGACAGCAAACACAGGTAAGGGGAGTGGGGAGGGGGGATAGAGGGGGCATTGCCTGGGCAAACTCTTGTTGATCACACACAGTTAAAAGGGAGCAGCCCGAGGCAAGTTTGCCCCTAGGAGGGACTGACCCCTTAACCCTGTCACTGCCATTAGTACACTTTGCCCCTAGGAGGGACTGACCCCTTAACCCTGTCACTGCCATTAGTACACTGTGCCCCTAGGAGGGACTGACCCCTTAACCCTGTCACTGCCATTAGTACACTTTGCCCGTAGGAGGGACTGACCCCTTAACCCTGTCACTGCCATTAGTACACTTTGCCCCTAGGAGGGACTGACCCCTTAACCATGTCACTGCCATTAGTACACTTTGCCCCTAGGAGGGACTGACCCCTTAACCCTGTCACTGCCATTAGTACACTTTGCCCCTAGGAGGGACTGACCCCTTAACCCTGTCACTGCCATTAATACACTTTGCCCCTAGGAGGGACTGACCCCTTAACCCTGTCACTGCCATTAGTACACTTTGCCCCTAGGAGGGACTGACCCCTTAACCCTGTCACTGCCATTAGTACACTGTGCCCCTAGGAGGGACTGACCCCTTAACCCTGTCACTGCCATTAGTACACTTTGCCCGTAGGAGGGACTGACCCCTTAACCCTGTCACTGCCATTAGTACACTTTGCCCCTAGGAGGGACTGACCCCTTAACCATGTCACTGCCATTAGTACACTTTGCCCCTAGGAGGGACTGACCCCTTAACCCTGTCACTGCCATTAATACACTTTGCCCCTAGGAGGGACTGACCCCTTAACCCTGTCACTGCCATTAGTACACTTTGCCCCTAGGAGGGACTGACCCCTTAACCCTGTCACTGCCATTAGTACACTGTGCCCCTAGGAGGGACTGACCCCTTAACCCTGTCACTGCCATTAGTACACTTTGCCCGTAGGAGGGACTGACCCCTTAACCCTGTCACTGCCATTAGTACACTTTGCCCCTAGGAGGGACTGACCCCTTAACCCTGTCACTGCCATTAGTACACTTTGCCCCTAGGAGAGACTGACCCCTTAACCCTGTCACTGCCATTAGTACACTTTGCCCCTAGGAGAGACTGACCCCTTAACCCTGTCACTGCCATTAGTACACTTTGCCCCTAGGAGAGACTGACCCCTTAACCCTGTCACTGCCATTAGTACACTTTGCCCCTAGGAGAGACTGACCCCTTAACCATGTCACTGCCATTAGTACACTTTGCCCCTAGGAGGGACTGACCCCTTAACCCTGTCACTGCCATTAGTACACTTTGCCCCTAGGAGGGACTGACCCCTTAACCCTGTCACTGCCATTAGTACACTTTGCCCCTAGGAGAGACTGACCCCTTAACCCTGTCACTGCCATTAGTACACTTTGCCCCTAGGAGGGACTGACCCCTTAACCCTGTCACTGCCATTAGTACACTTTGCCCCTAGGAGGGACTGACCCCTTAACCCTGTCACTGCCATTAGTACACTTTGCCCCTAGGAGGGACTGACCCCTTAACCCTGTCACTGCCATTAGTACACTTTGCCCCTAGGAGGGACTGACCCCTTAACCCTGTCACTGCCATTAGTACACTTTGCCCCTAGGAGGGACTGACCCCTTAACCCTGTCACTGCTATTAGTACACTTTGCCCCTAGGAGGGACTGACCCCTTAACCCTGTCACTGCCATTAGTACACTTTGCCCCTAGGAGGGACTGACCCCTTAACCCTGTCACTGCCATTAGTACACTTTGCCCTTAGGAGAGACTGACCCTTAACCCTGTCACTGCCATTAGTACACTTTGCCCCTAGGAGGGACTGATCCCTTAACCCTGTCACTGCCATTAGTACACTTTGCCCCTAGGAGAGACTGATCCCTTAACCCTGTCACTGCCATTAGTACACTTTGCCCCTAGGAGAGACTGACCCGTTAACCCTGTCACTGCCATTAGTACACTTTGCCCCTAGGAGGGACTGACCCCTTAACCCTGTCACTGCTATTAGTACACTTTGCCCCTAGGAGGGACTGACCCCTTAACCCTGTCACTGCATTAGTACACTTTGCCCCTAGGAGAGACTGATCCCTTAACCCTGTCACTGCCATAAGTACACTTTGCCCCTAGGAGGGACTGATCCCTTAACCCTGTCACTGCCATTAGTACACTTTGCCCCTAGGAGGGACTGACCCCTTAACCCTGTCACTGCCATTAGTACACTTTGCTCCTAGGAGGGGCTGACCCCTTAACCCTGTCACTGCCATTAGTACACTTTGCCCCTAGGAGGGACTGACCCCTTAACCCTGTCACTGCCATTAGTACACTTTGCTCCTAGGAGGGGCTGACCCCTTAACCCTGTCACTGCCATTAGTACACTTTGCCCCTAGGAAGGACTGACCCCTTAACCCTGTCACTGCCATTAGTACACTTTGCCCCTAGGAAGGACTGACCCCTTAACCCTGTCACTGCCATTAGTACACTTTGCCCCTAGGAGGGACTGACCCCTTAACCCTGTCACTGCCATTAGTACACTTTGCCCCTAGGAGAGACTGACCCCTTAACCCTGTCACTGCCATTAGTACACTTTGCCCCTAGGAGGGACTGACCCCTTAACCCTGTCACTGCCATTAGTACACTTTGCCCCTAGGAGGGACTGACCCCTTAACCCTGTCACTGCCATTAGTACACTTTGCCCCTAGGAGGGACTGACCCCTTAACCCTGTCACTGCCATTAGTACACTTTGCCCCTAGGAGGGACTGACCCCTTAACCCTGTCACTGCCATTAGTACACTTTGCCCCTAGGAGAGACTGACCCTTAACCCTGTCACTGCCATTAGTACACTTTGCCCCTAGGAGAGACTGATCCCTTAACCCTGTCACTGCCATTAGTACACTTTGCCCCTAGGAGAGACTGACCCGTTAACCCTGTCACTGCCATTAGTACACTTTGCCCCTAGGAGGGACTGACCCCTTAACCCTGTCACTGCCATTAGTACACTTTGCCCCTAGGAGGGACTGACCCCTTAACCCTGTCACTGCATTAGTACACTTTGCCCCTAGGAGAGACTGATCCCTTAACCCTGTCACTGCCATAAGTACACTTTGCCCCTAGGAGGGACTGATCCCTTAACCCTGTCACTGCCATTAGTACACTTTGCCCCTAGGAGGGACTGACCCCTTAACCCTGTCACTGCCATTAGTACACTTTGCTCCTAGGAGGGGCTGACCCCTTAACCCTGTCACTGCCATTAGTACACTTTGCCCCTAGGAGGGACTGACCCCTTAACCCTGTCACTGCCATTAGTACACTTTGCTCCTAGGAGGGGCTGACCCCTTAACCCTGTCACTGCCATTAGTACACTTTGCCCCTAGGAAGGACTGACCCCTTAACCCTGTCACTGCCATTAGTACACTTTGCCCCTAGGAGGGACTGACCCCTTAACCCTGTCACTGCCATTAGTACACTTTGCCCCTAGGAGAGACTGACCCCTTAACCCTGTCACTGCCATTAGTATACTTTGCCCCTAGGAGAGACTGACCCCTTAACCCTGTCACTGCCATTAGTACACTTTGCCCTTCGGAGAGACTGACCCCTTAACCATGTCACTGCCATTAGTACACTTTGCCCCTAGGAGGGACTGACCCCTTAACCCTGTCACTGCCATTAGTACACTTTGCCCTTCGGAGAGACTGACCCCTTAACCATGTCACTGCCATTAGTACACTTTGCCCCTAGGAGGGACTGACCCCTTAACCCTGTCACTGCCATTAGTACACTTTGCTCCTAGGAGGGACTGACCCCTTAACCCTGTCACTGCCATTAGGTCACTTTGCCCCTAGGAGGGACTGACCCCTTAACCCCGTCACTGCCATTAGTACACTGTATATACGCACACACAAACACGCACACACAAACACGCACACACGTGCACACGCACACACACGCACACGCACGCAATATCGGTACCTCTGGACCACCTTGGTGATGAAGTCGTCGGTGCAGATGAGGGCGTCGGACGGCCCTTTGTACAGCTTGCAGGACACGTGGCTGGAGTCCTGCACGTCCATCACAACTGCAGGACAGAGGGCGGGAACGGCCATTACCCGCTGTGCCCAGGTCACCTCTCACCCGCACTGCCCCGCACTGCCCCACACTGACCCGCACTGACCCGCACTGCCCCGCACTGCCCCGCACTGCCCCGCACTGCCCCACACTGACCCGCACTGCCACACGCTGTCACACACTGTCACACGCTGTCACACACTGCCACACACTGTCTCACACTGCCACACACTGTCTCACACTGACCCGCACTGACCCACGCTGTCACACACTGCCCCGCACTGCCACACACTGCCACACACTGCCACACACTGTCTCACACTGACCCGCACTGACCCACGCTGTCACACACTGCCCCACACTGACCCGCACTGCCACACACTGCCACACGCTGTCACACACTGACCCGCACTGTCACACACTGCCCCACACTGCTCCACACTGCCACACACTGCCACACGCTGTCACACACTGACCCGCACTGACCCACACTGACCCACACTGTCACACACTGCCCCACACTGCCCCACACTGCTCCACACTGCCACACACTGTCCCACGCTGCCCCCACTGACCCATGCCTATCACAACTGCAGGACAGAGGGCGGGCACGGCCATTAACCGCTGTGCGCAGGTCACCTCTCACCCGCACTGACCCGCACTGTCACACACTGACCCACGCTGCCACCACAGACCCACACTGTCACACACTGCCCCACACTGACCCACGCTGCCCCCACTGACCCACGCTGTCACACACTGCCCCACGCTGCCCCACGCTGCCACACACTGTCACACACTGTCCCACGCTGCCCCCACTGACCCACGCCCATCAGAACTGCAGGACAGAGGGCGGGCACGGCCATTACCCGCTGTGCGCAGGTCACCTCTCACCCGCACTGACCCGCACAGTCACACACTGTCACGCGCTGTCACACACTGACCCGCCCTGCCACACACTGACCCACACTGCCACACACTGACCCACGCTGCCACCACTGACCCACACTGTCACACACTGCCCCACACTGACCCACGCTGCCCCCACTGACCCACGCTGTCACACACTGACTCACGCTGCCCCACGCTGTCACACACTGCCCCACACTGACCCACGCTGCCCCCACTAACACACACTGACCCACGCTGCCCCACGCTGTCACACACTGTCCCACGCTGCCCCCACTGACCCAGGCCCATCACAACTGCAGGACAGAGGGCGGGCACGGCCATTACCCGCTGTGCGCAGGTCACCACTGACCCGCACTGTCACACACAGACCCACACTGTCACACACTGACCCGCACTGCCACACACTGACCCGCACTGTCACACACTGACCCACACTGTCACACACTGTCACACGCTGTCACACACTGACCCGCCCTGCCACACACTGACCCACACTGCCACACACTGACCCACACTGACCCACGCTGCCCCCACTGACCCCCACTGCCACACACTGACCCACACTGCCACACACTGACCCGCACTGCCACACACTGACCCACACTGTCACACACTGCCCCACACTGACCCGCACTGCCACACACTGACCCGCACTGACCCGCACTGCCACACACTGACCCGCACTGCCACACACTGACCCGCACTGTCACACACTGACCCGCACTGTCACACACTGACCCGCACTGCCACACACTGACCCACACTGTCACACACTGCCACACACTGACCCACACTGTCACACACTGCCCCACACTGACCCGCACTGCCACACACTGACCCGCACTGCCACACACTGACCCGCACTGTCACACACTGACCCACACTGCCACACACTGACCCGCACTGCCACACACTGACCCGCACTGTCACACACTGACCCGCACTGCCACACACTGACCCACACTGTCACACACTGCCCCACACTGCCCCACACTGCCCCACACTGCCCCACACTGCCCCACACTGCCCCACACTGCCCCACACTGCCCCTCACAGACCCTCACAGACCCGCCCTGAGCTGCACTGACCCGCCCTGCCTCGCGCAGTGTATGTATGTGCGTGTGTGTATATATGTGCGTGTGTATGTATGTGCATGTGTGTATGTATGCGTGTGTGTGTATATATGTGCGTGTGTATGTATGCGTGTGTGTATATATGTGCGTGTGTATGTATGCGTGTGTGTGTGTATGTATGTGTGTGTTGCGAGTTTTGCACGTACCACACACGAGCGAGTCGTTCACCGGGTGCTGGAAGGAGACGCTGAAACAGGAGTCAGAGAGAGGAGACACCTCAAACTGCAGGAGCCCCGGGGAGTCTGGGGGAACAGGCACCAAGGGGGTTACACACCCACACACACTGTACTCCCAGCCCCGCAGGCACCAGGGGGGGTTACACACCCACACACACTGTACTCCCAGCCCCGCAGGCACCAGGGGGGTTACACACCCACACACACTGTACTCCCAGTCCCGCAGGCACCAGGGGAGTTACACACCCACCCACACTGTACTCCCAGCCCCGCAGGCACTAGGGGGGTTACGCACCCACACACACTGTACTCCCAGCCCCGCAGGCACCAGGGGGGTTACACACCCACCCACACTGTACTCCCAGCCCCGCAGGCACCAGGGGGGGTTACACACCCACACACACTGTACTCCCAGTCCCGCAGGCACCAGGGGGGTTACACACCCACCCACACTGTACTCCCAGTCCCGCAGGCACCAGGGGGGTTACACACCCACCCACACTGTACTCCCAGCCCCACAGGCACCGGGGGGGTTACGCACCCTCGGAGCGGGCGCTGCGGTATAGGGGGGCAGTGTGAGCACGTACCCTCCTTCAGCACGGTGCGCTTGACGCAGCTGCCGATGAGCGTGTTGCAGGCGATCTGGTGCCGGATGAGGCTCAGGATGGCGGGCACGCGCCCGGGGTGCTGGAACGGGATCTTACTCAGCAGCGCCCCCTGCAGGCTCCTCCCGTCGGGCAGCGGGGCGTCTTTATTCAGGAAATAGCAGTGCTGCTGCCCTGGGAGAGACTGGGGGAGGACACATTATACCGGGGCCTCCACGTGGCCTCTACTGGGGACCCGCGCGGGGCCTCCACATGGCCTCTACTGGGGACCCGCGCGGGGCCTCCACGTGGCTCCTCTACTGGGGACACGCGCGGGGCCTCCATGTGCCCCTCTACTGGGGACCCGCGCGGGGCCTCCATGTGCCCCTCTACTGGGGAACCGCGCGGGGCCTCCATGTGCGCTCTACTGGGGACACGCGCGGGGCCTCCATATGCCCCTCTACTGGGGACCCACGCGGGACCTCCATGTGCCCTCTACTGGGGACACGCGCGGGACCTCCATGTGCCCCTCTACTGGGGACCCGCACGGTACCTCCATGTGCCCCTCTACTGGGGACCCGCACGGTACCTCCATGTGCCCCTCTACTGGGGACCCACGCGGGACCTCTATGTGCCCCTCTACTGGGGACCCGCGCGGGGCCTCCATGTGCCCCTCTACTGAGGACCCGCGCGGGGCCTCCATGTGCCCCTCTACTGGGGACCCACGCGGGACCTCCATGTGCCCCTCTACTGGGGACCCGCGTGGGACCTCCATGTGCCTCTCTACTGGGGACCCGCGCGGGACATCCATGTGCCTCTCTACTGGGGACCCGCGCGGGACCTCCATGTGCCCCTCTACTGGGGACCCACGCGGGACCTCCATGTGCCTCTCTACTGGGGACCCACGTGGGACCTCCATGTGGCACCTCTACTGGGGACCCGCGCGGGACCTCCATGTGCCCTCTACTGGGGACCCACGCGGGACCTCCATGTGCCTCTCTACTGGGGACCCACGTGGGACCTCCATGTGGCACCTCTACTGGGGACCCGCGCGGGACCTCCATGTGCCCCTGTACTGGGGACCCACGTGGGGCCTCCATGTGGCCCCTCTACTGGGTACCCGCGCAGGACCTCCATGTGCCCCTCTACTGGGGACCCGCGTGGGACCTCCATGTGCCCCTCTACTGGGGACCCACGCGGGACCTCCATGTGGCTCCTCTACTGGGGACCCGCGCGGGACCTCCATGTGGCTCCTCTACTGGGGACCCACGCGGGACCTCCATGTGCCCCTCTACTGGAAACCCGCGCGGCCTCCATGTGCCCCTCTACTGGGACCCACGCGGGACCTCCATGTGGCTCCTCTACTGGGGACCCGCGCGGGACCTCCATGTGCCCCTCTACTGGGGACCCACGTGGGACCTCCATGTGCCCCTCTACTGGGGACCCGCGCGGGGCCTCCATGTGCCCCTCTACTGGGGACCCACGCGGGACCTCCATGTGCCCCTCTACTGGGGACCCGCGTGGGACCTCCATGTGCCTCTCTACTGGGGACCCGCGCGGGACATCCATGTGCCTCTCTACTGGGGACCCGCGCGGGACCTCCATGTGCCCCTCTACTGGGGACCCACGCGGGACCTCCATGTGCCTCTCTACTGGGGACCCACGTGGGACCTCCATGTGGCACCTCTACTGGGGACCCGCGCGGGACCTCCATGTGCCCTCTACTGGGGACCCACGCGGGACCTCCATGTGCCTCTCTACTGGGGACCCACGTGGGACCTCCATGTGGCACCTCTACTGGGGACCCGCGCGGGACCTCCATGTGCCCCTGTACTGGGGACCCACGTGGGGCCTCCATGTGGCCCCTCTACTGGGTACCCGCGCAGGACCTCCATGTGCCCCTCTACTGGGGACCCGCGTGGGACCTCCATGTGCCCCTCTACTGGGGACCCACGCGGGACCTCCATGTGGCTCCTCTACTGGGGACCCGCGCGGGACCTCCATGTGGCTCCTCTACTGGGGACCCGCGCGGGACCTCCATGTGGCTCCTCTACTGGGGACCCACGCGGGACCTCCATGTGCCCCTCTACTGGAAACCCGCGCGGCCTCCATGTGCCCCTCTACTGGGGACCCACGCGGGACCTCCATGTGGCTCCTCTACTGGGGACCCGCGCGGGACCTCCATGTGCCCCTCTACTGGGGACCCACGTGGGACCTCCATGTGCCCCTCTACTGGGGACCCGCGCGGGGCCTCCATGTGCCCCTCTACTGGGGACCCGCGCGGGGCCTCCATGTGCCCCTCTACTGGGGACCCGCGCGGGGCCTCCATGTGCCTCTCTACTGGGGACCCGCGCGGGACCTCCATGTGCCCCTCTACTGGGGACCCGCGCGGGGCCTCCATGTGCCCCTCTACTGGGGACCCGCGCTGGGCCTCCATGTGCCCCTCTACTGGGGACCCGCGCGGGGCCTCCATGTGCCCCTCTACTGGGGACCCGCGCGGGGCCTCCATGTGCCCCTCTACTGGGGACCCGCGCGGGGCCTCCATGTGCCCCTCTACTGGGGACCCGCGCGGGACCTCCATGTGCCCCTCTACTGGGGACCCGCGCGGGACATCCCTGTGGCTCCTCTACTGGGGACCCGCGTGGGACCTCCATGTGCCTCTCTACTGGGGACCCATGCGGGGCCTCCATGTGCCTCTCTACTGGGGACCCTCGTGGGACCTCCATGTGGCCCTCTACTGGGGACCCGCGTGGGGCCTCCATGTGCCCCTCTACCCGCGCGGGACCTCCATGTGCCTCTCTACTGGGGGCCTGCGCGGGGCCTCCATGTGCCTCTCTACTGGGGACCCGCGCGGGGCCTCCATGTAGCCCTCTACTGGGGACCCTCGTGGGACCTCCATGTGGCCCTCTACTGGGGACCCGCGCGGGACCTCCATGTAGCCCTCTACTGGGGACCCGCGTGGGGCCTCCATGTGCCCCTCTACTGGGGACCCGCGCGGGGCCTCCATGTGCCCCTCTACTGGGGACCCGCGTGGGGCCTCCATGTGGCCACTCTACTGGGGACCCGCGTGGGGCCTCCATGTGCCCCTCTACCCTCCATGTGGCTGCCCCTGAATTAAATAGAGACAGTCAGGCAGAGAGAGAGACAGGCACAGAGAGAGAGACACGCAGAGAGAGAGAGACCGGCAGAGAGAGAGAGACCGGCAGAGAGAGAGAGAGAGAGACAGGTAGAGAGACAGGCAGAGAGACAGGCAGAGAGAGAAAGACAGACAGAGAGAGACAGACAGAGAGAGAGAGACAGGCACAGAGAGACAGGCAGAGAGAGAGAGATAGGTAGAGAGAGAGACAGGCAGAGAGAGAGACATGCAGAGAGAAAGAGACAGGCAGAGAGAG
>NW_027454937.1:0-10000 GCF_040206685.1 Ascaphus truei | reverse complement strand
GGGATACCTGCAGGGGGAAGAGGGGGCGGCGTGTCAAATAGGGGGATACCTGCAGGGGGGAGAGGGGGCGGCGTGTCAAACAGGGGGATACCTGCAGGGGGAGAGGGGGCGGCGTGTCAAACAGGGGGATACCTGCAGGGGGAGGGGGGCGGCGTGTCAAATAGGGGGATACCTGCAGGGGGAGAGGGGGCGGCGTGTCAAACAGGGGGATACCTGCAGGGGGAGGGGGCGGCGTGTCAAATAGGGGGATACCTGCAGGGGGAGAGGGGGGCGGCGTGTCAAACAGGGGGATACCTGCAGGGGGAGAGGGGGGGCGTGTCAAACAGGGGGATACCTGCAGGGGGAGGGGGCGGCGTGTCAAATAGGGGGATACCTGCAGGGGGAGAGGGGGCGGCGTGTCAAACAGGGGGATACCTGCAGGGGGAGGGGGCGGCGTGTCAAATAGGGGGATACCTGCAGGGGGAGAGGGGGCGGCGTGTCAAATAGGGGGATACCTGCAGGGGGAGAGGGGGGGCGTGTCAAATAGGGGGATACCTGCAGGGGGAGAGGGGGGGCGTGTCAAACAGGGGGATACCTGCAGGGGGAGGGGGCGGCGTGTCAAACAGGGGGATACCTGCAGGGGGAGAGGGGGCGGCGTGTCAAACAGGGGGATACCTGCAGGGGGAGAGGGGGGGCGTGTCAAACAGGGGGATACCTGCAGGGGGAGGGGGCGGCGTGTCAAACAGGGGGATACCTGCAGGGGGAGAGGGGGCGGCGTGTCAAACAGGGGGATACCTGCAGGGGGAGAGGGGGCGGCGTGTCAAACAGGGGGATACCTGCAGGGGGGAGAGGGGGCGGCGTGTCAAACAGGGGGATACCTGCAGGGGGGAGAGGGGGCGGCGTGTCAAACAGGGGGATACCTGCAGGGGGGAGAGGGGGCGGCGTGTCAAACAGGGGGATACCTGCAGGGGGAGAGGGGGCGGCGTGGTCAAACAGGGGGATACCTGCAGGGGGGAGAGGGGGCGGCGTGTCAAACAGGGGGATACCTGCAGGGGGGAGGGGGGGGCGTGTCAAACAGGGGGATACCTGCAGGGGGAGAGGGGGCGGCGTGTCAAACAGGGGGATACCTGCAGGGGAGAGGGGGCGGCGTGTCAAACAGGGGGATACCTGCAGGGGAGAGGGGGCGGCGTGTCAAACAGGGGGATACCTGCAGGGGAGAGGGGGCGGCGTGTCAAACAGGGGGATACCTGCAGGGGGGAGAGGGGGGGCGTGTCAAACAGGGGGATACCTGCAGGGGGGAGAGGGGGGGCGTGTCAAACAGGGGGATACCTGCAGGGGGGAGAGGGGGCGGCGTATCAAACAGGGGGATACCTGCAGGGGGGAGGGGGGGGCGTGTCAAACAGGGGGATACCTGCAGGGGGGAGAGGGGGCGGCGTGTCAAACAGGGGGATACCTGCAGGGGAGAGGGGGCGGCGTGTCAAACAGGGGGATACCTGCAGGGGAGAGGGGGCGGCGTGTCAAACAGGGGGATACCTGCAGGGGGGAGAGGGGGCGGCGTGTCAAACAGGGGGATACCTGCAGGGGAGAGGGGGCGGCGTGTCAAACAGGGGATACCTGCAGGGGGGAGAGGGGGGGCGTGTCAAACAGGGGGATACCTGCAGGGGGGAGAGGGGGGGCGTGTCAAACAGGGGGATACCTGCAGGGGGGAGAGGGGGCGGCGTGTCAAAAAGGGGGATACCTGCAGGGGGGAGGGGGGCGGCGTGTCAAACAGGGGGATACCTGCAGGGGAGAGGGGGCGGCGTGTCAAACAGGGGGATACCTGCAGGGGGGAGAGGGGGCGGCGTGTCAAACAGGGGGATACCTGCAGGGGGGAGAGGGGGCGGCGTGTCAAACAGGGGGATACCTGCAGGGGGGAGAGGGGGCGGCGTGTCAAACAGGGGGATACCTGCAGGGGGGAGAGGGGGCGGCGTGTCAAACAGGGGGATACCTGCAGGGGGGAGAGGGGGCGGCGTGTCAAACAGGGGGATACCTGCAGGGGGAGAGGGGGAGGCGTGTCAAACAGGGGGATACCTGCAGGGGGGAGAGGGGGCGGCGTGTCAAACAGGGGGATACCTGCAGGGGGAGAGGGGGCGGCGTGTCAAACAGGGGGATACCTGCAGGGGGAAGAGGGGGGGCGTGTCAAACAGGGGGATACCTGCAGGGGGGGGAAGAGGGGGCGGCGTGTCAAACAGGTGCAGGGGGGAGGGGGGGCGTGTCAAACAGGGGATACCTGCAGGGGGGAGAGGGGGGCGTCGTGTCAAACAGGGGGATACCTGCAGGGGAGAGGGGGCGGCGTGTCAAACAGGGGGATACCTGCAGGGGGGAGAGGGGGCGGCGTGTCAAACAGGGGGATACCTGCAGGGGAGGGGGAGCGTGTCAAACAGGGGGATACCTGCAGGGGGGAGAGGGGGCGGCGTGTCAAACAGGGGGATACCTGCAGGGGGAGAGGGGGCGGCGTGTCAAACAGGGGGATACCTGCAGGGGGAAGAGGGGGCGGCGTGTCAAACAGGGGGATACCTGCAGGGGGGAGAGGGGGCGGCGTGTCAAACAGGGGGATACCTGCAGGGGGAGAGGGGGCGGCGTGTCAAACAGGGGGATACCTGCAGGGGGAGGGGGCGGCGTGTCAAACAGGGGGATACCTGCAGGGGAGAGGGGGCGGCGTGTCAAACAGGGGGATACCTGCAGGGGGAGGGGGCGGCGTGTCAAATAGGGGGATACCTGCAGGGGGAGAGGGGGCGGCGTGTCAAATAGGGGGATACCTGCAGGGGGAGAGGGGGGGCGTGTCAAACAGGGGGATACCTGCAGGGGGAGGGGGCGGCGTTTCAAACAGGGGGATACCTGCAGGGGGGAGAGGGGGCGGCGTGTCAAACAGGGGGATACCTGCAGGGGGAGAGGGGGCGGCGTGTCAAACAGGGGGATACCTGCAGGGGGAGAGGGGGCGGCGTGTCAAACAGGGGGATACCTGCAGGGGGAGAGGGGGCGGCGTGTCAAACAGGGGGATACCTGCAGGGGGGAGAGGGGGCGGCGTGTCAAACAGGGGGATACCTGCAGGGGGAGAGGGGGCGGCGTGTCAAACAGGGGGATACCTGCAGGGGGAGAGGGGGCGGCGTGTCAAACAGGGGGATACCTGCAGGGGGAGAGGGGGCGGCGTGTCAAACAGGGGGATACCTGCAGGGGAGAGGGGGCGGCGTGTCAAACAGGGGGATACCTGCAGGGGAGAGGGGGGCGGCGTGTCAAACAGGGGGATACCTGCAGGGGAGAGGGGGCGGCGTGTCAAACAGGGGGATACCTGCAGGGGAGAGGGGGCGGCGTGTCAAACAGGGGGATACCTGCAGGGGAGAGAGGGCGGCGTGTCAAACAGGGGGATACCTGCAGGGGGGAGAGGGGGGCGTGTCAAACAGGGGGATACCTGCAGGGGAGAGGGGGCGGCGTGTCAAACAGGGGGATACCTGCAGGGGGAGGGGGCGGCGTGTCAAACAGGGGGATACCTGCAGGGGAGAGGGGGCGGCGTGTCAAACAGGGGGATACCTGCAGGGGGAGAGGGGGGCGTGTCAAACAGGGGGATACCTGCAGGGGGAGAGGGGGCGGCGTGTCAAACAGGGGGATACCTGCAGGGGGGAGGGGGCGGCGTGTCAAACAGGGGGATACCTGCAGGGGGAGAGGGGGCGGCGTGTCAAACAGGGGGATACCTGCAGGGGGAGGGGGGGGGCGTGTCAAACAGGGGGATACCTGCAGGGGGAGAGGGGGCGGCGTGTCAAACAGGGGGATACCTGCAGGGGGGAGGGGGGGCGTGTCAAACAGGGGGATACCTGCAGGGGGGAGAGGGGGGGCGTGTCAAACAGGGGGATACCTGCAGGGGGGAGAGGGGGCGGCGTGTCAAACAGGGGGATACCTGCAGGGGGAGGGGGCGGCGTGTCAAACAGGGGGATACCTGCAGGGGGGAGAGGGGGCGGCGTGTCAAACAGGGGGATACCTGCAGGGGGGAGGGGGGGGCGTGTCAAACAGGGGGATACCTGCAGGGGAGAGGGGGCGGCGTGTCAAACAGGGGGATACCTGCAGGGGAGAGGGGGCGGCGTGTCAAACAGGGGGATACCTGCAGGGGGGAGAGGGGGGGCGTGTCAAACAGGGGGATACCTGCAGGGGGGAGAGGGGGGGCGTGTCAAACAGGGGGATACCTGCAGGGGGGAGAGGGGGCGGCGTGTCAAACAGGGGGATACCTGCAGGGGGGAGGGGGGCGGCGTGTCAAACAGGGGGATACCTGCAGGGGAGAGGGGGCGGCGTGTCAAACAGGGGGATACCTGCAGGGGGGAGAGGGGGCGGCGTGTCAAACAGGGGGATACCTGCAGGGGGGAGAGGGGGCGGCGTGTCAAACAGGGGGATACCTGCAGGGGGGAGAGGGGGCGGCGTGTCAAACAGGGGGATACCTGCAGGGGAGAGGGGGCGGCGTGTCAAACAGGGGGATACCTGCAGGGGGGAGAGGGGGCGGCGTGTCAAACAGGGGATACCTGCAGGGGGAGAGGGGAGGCGTGTCAAACAGGGGGATACCTGCAGGGGGAGAGGGGGCGGCGTGTCAAACAGGGGGATACCTGCAGGGGGGAGAGGGGGCGGCGTGTCAAACAGGGGGATACCTGCAGGGGGAAGAGGGGGGGCGTGTCAAACAGGGGGATACCTGCAGGGGGAAGAGGGGGCGGCGTGTCAAACAGGGGGATACCTGCAGGGGGGAGGGGGGGGGCGTGTCAAACAGGGGGATACCTGCAGGGGGGAGAGGGGGCGGCGTGTCAAACAGGGGGATACCTGCAGGGGAGAGGGGGCGGCGTGTCAAACAGGGGGATACCTGCAGGGGGGAGAGGGGGCGGCGTGTCAAACAGGGGATACCTGCAGGGGGAGGGGGAGCGTGTCAAACAGGGGGATACCTGCAGGGGGGAGAGGGGGGCGGCGTGTCAAACAGGGGGATACCTGCAGGGGGGAGAGGGGGCGGCGTGTCAAACAGGGGGATACCTGGCAGGGGGAAGAGGGGGCGGCGTGTCAAACAGGGGGATACCTGCAGGGGGAGAGGGGGCGGCGTGTCAAACAGGGGGATACCTGCAGGGGGGAGAGGGGGCGGCGTGTCAAACAGGGGGATACCTGCAGGGGAGAGGGGGCGGCGTGTCAAACAGGGGGATACCTGCAGGGGGGAGGGGGGGGCGTGTCAAACAGGGGGATACCTGCAGGGGGGAGAGGGGGCGGCGTGTCAAACAGGGGGATACCTGCAGGAGGGAGAGGGGGCGGCGTGTCAAACAGGGGGATACCTGCAGGGGGAAGAGGGGGCGGCGTGTCAAACAGGGGGATACCTGCAGGGGGGAGGGGGGGCGTGTCAAACAGGGGGATACCTGCAGGGGGGAGGGGGGGCGTGTCAAACAGGGGGATACCTGCAGGGGAGAGGGGGCGGCGTGTCAAACAGGGGGATACCTGCAGGGGGGAGAGGGGGCGGCGTGTCAAACACGGGGATACCTGCAGGGGGAGGGGGAGCGTGTCAAACAGGGGGATACCTGCAGGGGGGAGAGGGGGCGGCGTGTCAAACAGGGGGATACCTGCAGGGGGAGAGGGGGGCGGCGTGTCAAACAGGGGGATACCTGCAGGGGGGAGAGGGGGCGGCGTGTCAAACAGGGGGATACCTGCAGGGGGAGGGGGGGCGTGTCAAACAGGGGGATACCTGCAGGGGGGAGAGGGGGCGGCGTGTCAAACAGGGGGATACCTGCAGGGGGGAGAGGGGGGCGGCGTGTCAAACAGGGGGATACCTGCAGGGGGAGGGGGGGCGTGTCAAACAGGGGGATACCTGCAGGGGGGAGAGGGGGCGGCGTGTCAAACAGGGGGATACCTGCAGGGGGGAGGGGGGTCGTGTCAAACAGGGGGATACCTGCAGGGGGGAGGGGGGGCGTGTCAAAACAGGGGGATACCTGCAGGGGGGAGAGGGGGCGGCGTGTCCAAACAGGGGGATACCTGCAGGGGGGAGGGGGGGCGTGTCAAACAGGGGGATACCTGCAGGGGAGAGGGGGCGGCGTGTCAAACAGGGGGATACCTGCAGGGGGGAGAGGGGGCGGCGTGTCAAACAGGGGGATACCTGCAGGGGGAGGGGGGGCGTGTCAAACAGGGGGATACCTGCAGGGGGGAGAGGGGGCGGCGTGTCAAACAGGGGGATACCTGCAGGGGGGAGGGGGGGTCGTGTCAAACAGGGGGATACCTGCAGGGGGGAGGGGGGGCGTGTCAAACAGGGGGATACCTGCAGCGGGGAGAGGGGGCGGCGTGTCAAACAGGGGGATACCTGCAGGGGGGAGGGGGGGCATGTCAAACAGGGGGATACCTGCAGGGGGGAGGGGGGGCGTGTCAAACAGGGGGATACCTGCAGGGGGGAGGGGGGGCGTGTCAAACAGGGGGATACCTGCAGGGGGGAGAGGGGGCGGCGTGTCAAACAGGGGGATACCTGCAGGGGGGAGGGGGGGCGTGTCAAACAGGGGGATACCTGCAGGGGGGAGGGGGGGCGTGTCAAACAGGGGGATACCTGCAGGGGGGAGGGGGGGCGTGTCAAACAGAGGGATACCTGCAGGGGGAGGGGGCGGCGTGTCAAATAGGGGGATACCTGCAGGGGGAGGGGGGGCGTGTCAAAACAGGGGGATACCTGCAGGGGGGAGAGGGGGGGCGTGTCAAACAGGGGGATACCTGCAGGGGGGAGGGGGGTCGTGTCAAACAGGGGGATACCTGCAGGGGAGAGGGGGCGGCGTGTCAAATAGGGGGATACCTGCAGGGGAGAGGGGGGGCGTGTCAAACAGGGGGATACCTGCAGGGGGAGGGGGCGGCGTGTCAAACAGGGGGATACCTGCAGGGGGGAGGGGGGGCGTGTCAAACAGGGGATACGTGCAGGGGGAGGGGGGGCGTGTCAAACAGGGGGATACCTGCAGGGGGGAGGGGGGGCGTGTCAAAACAGGGGGATACCTGCAAGGGGGAGGGGGGCGTGTCAAACAGGGGGATACCTGCAGGGGGGAGGGGGGCGTGTCAAACAGGGGATACGTGCAGGGGGAGGGGGGGCGTGTCCAAACAGGGGGATACCTGCAGGGGGGAGGGGGGGCGTGTCAAACAGGGGGATACCTGCAAGGGGGAGGGGGGGGCGTGTCAAACAGGGGGATACCTGCAGGGGGGAGGGGGGCGTGTCAAACAGGGGGATACCTGCAGGGGGAGGGGGGGGCGTGTCAAACAGGGGGATACCTGCAGGGGGGGGGGGGTCGTGTCAAACAGGGGGATACCTGCAGGGGGGAGGGGGGGCGGCGTATCAAACAGGGGGATACCTGCAGGGGGGAGGTGGGGCGTGTCAAAACAGGTGGATACGTGCAGGGGGAGGGGGGGGCGTGTCAAACAGGGGGATACCTGCAGGGGGGAGGGGGGGCATGTCAAACAGGGGGATACCTGCAGGGGGGAGGGGGGGCGTGTCAAACAGGGGGATACCTGCAGGGGGAGGGGGGGCGTGTCAAACAGGGGGATACCTGCAGAGGGGAGGGGGGGCGTGTCAAACAAGGGGATACCTGCAGGGGGAAGAGGCTGCGTTCATATCGGGGCTGCAGGAGAAGGGGGGGCGCGCCGGGGTTAGGGAGTGGGGGGGAGAGGCTGCATTACATATCGGGCTGCAGGGGGAGGGTGCGCGCCGGGGTTAGGGAGTGGGGGGGGGACACGGTGGGTGTGGGGTGGGGGACACGGTGGGTGTAGGGTGGGGGACACGTCAGCGTTAGGTGGGGAGAGGGACACGCCGGGGTTAGAGTGGGGGACACGCCGGGGTTAGGGTGGGGGACACGCCGGGGTTAGGGTGGGGGACACGCCGGGGTTAGGGAGTGGGGAGGAGAGGCTGCGTTACATATCGGGGCTGCAGGGGGAGGGGGCGTAGGGTGGGGGACACGTCGGCGTTAGGGTGGGGAGTGGGACACGCCGGGGTTAGAGTGGGGGACACGCCGGGGTTAGGGTGGGGAGGGGGACACGCCGGGGTTAGGGTGGGGAGGGGGACACGCCGGGGTTAGGGTGGGGGACACGCCGGGGTTAGGGTGGGGGACACGCCGGGGTTAGGGTGGGGGACACGCCGGGGTTAGGTGGAGGACACGCCGAGGTTAGGGTGGGGAGGGGGACACGCCGGGGTTAGGGTGGGGGACACGCCGGGGTTAGGGTGGGGGACACGCCGGGGTTAGGGTGGAGGACACGCCGGGGTTAGGGTGGGGAGGGGGACACGCCGGGGTTAGGGTGGGGGACACGCCGGTGTTAGGGTGGGGGACACGCCGGGGTTAGGGTGGGGAGGGGGGACACGCCGGGGTTAGGGTGGGGGACACGCCGGGGTTAGGGTGGGGGACACGCCGGGGTTAGGGTGGGGGACACGCCGGGGTTAGGGTGGGGAGGGGGACACGCCGGGGTATGGGTGGGGGGACACGCCGGGGTTAGGGTGGGGGACACGCCGGGGTTAGGGTGGGGGACCACGCCGGGGTTAGGGTTGGGACACGCCGGGGTTAGGGTGGGGGACACGCCGGGGTTAGGGTGGAGGACACGCCGGGGTTAGGGTGGGGAGGGGGACACGCCGGGGTTAGGGTGGGGGACACGCCGGGGTTAGGGTGGGGGACACGCTGGGGTTAGGGTGGGGAGGGGACACGCCGGGGTTAGGGTGGGGGACACGCCGGGGTTAGAGTGGGGGGACACGCCGGGGTTAAGGTGGGGGACACGCCGGGGTTAGGGTGGGGGACACGCCGGGGTTAGGGTGGAGGACACGCCGGGGTTAGGGTGGGGGACACGCCGGGGTTAGGGTGGGGGACACGCCGGGGTTAGGGTGGGGGACACGCGGGGGGTTAGGGTGGGGAGGGGGCTGCATGCTGGGGACCCCCTCCCTGTCTCACCCGTGCAGCTCTGGATATTCTGGGAAATGAACGCCCCGGGACACGGGGATGGGCTGAGAGAACTTGAGGAAGAAGCAGGCGGGGAGATCCACGCTGTTTGTGTTGGTGATGGAGGAGAAGGAGGGCGTCCTGGGGGTGAGAGGAGAGGAACGATGAGAAGCGGATCCTGTCTCCCCCCCCGCGCACTCACACTCCCCCCCGCGCACTCACACTCCCCCCCCCGCGCACTCACCCCCCCCGCGCCCGTACACCCTCCCGACTCGGTGATATAATTGGGCTGTCACACAGAGCCACGTCCCGGTGATATAATTGGGGTGTCGCACAGAGCCACGTCCCGGTGATATAATTGGGCTGTCGCACAGAGCCACGTCCCGGTGATATAATTGGGCTGTCGCACAGAGCCACGTCCCGGGGATATAATTGGGCTGTCACACAGAGCCACGTCCCGGTGATATAATTGGGGTGTCGCACAGAGCCACGTCCCGGTGATATAATTGGGCTGTCGCACAGAGCCACGTCCCGGTGATATAATTGGGCTGTCGCACAGAGCCACGTCCCGGTGATATAATTGGGCTGTCACACAGAGCCACGTCCCGGTGATATAATTGGGCTGTCGCACAGAGCCACGTCCCGGTGATATAATTGGCCTGTCACACAGAGCCACGTCCCGGTGATATAATTGGGCTGTCGCACAGAGCCACGTCCCGGTGATATAATTGGGCCTGTCACACAGAGCCACGTCCCGGTGATATAATTGGGCTGTCGCACAGAGCCACGTCCCGGTGATATAATTGGGCTGTCGCACAGAGCCACGTCCCGGTGATATAATTGGGCTGTCACACAGAGCCACGTCCCGGTGATATAATTGGGCTGTCACACAGAGCCACGTCCCGGTGATATAATTGGGCTGTCGCACAGAGCCACGTCCCGGTGATATAATTGGGCTGTCACACAGAGCCACGTCCCGGTGATATAATTGGGCTGTCACACAGAGCCACGTCCCGGTGATATAATTGGGCTGTCACACAGAGCCACGTCCCGGTGATATAATTGGGGTGTCGCACAGAGCCACGTCCCGGTGATAT
>NW_027454936.1:0-52258 GCF_040206685.1 Ascaphus truei | reverse complement strand
CCCAGGCTGGCCCCCATGCCCCATCATCATATTTCCCCCCCCCATGCCCCATCATCATATTTCCCCCCTCCCCATGCCCCATCATCATATTTCCCCCCTCCCCATGCCCCATCATCATATTCCCCTCCCCCATCATCATATTCCCCCCCACCCATGCCCCATCATCATATTCCCCCCCCATGCCCCATCATCATATTCCCCCCCCATGCCCCATCATCATATTCCCCCCCCCCATGCCCCATCATCATATTCCCCCCCCCCCATGCCCCATCATCATATTCCCCCCCCTCATGCCCCATCATCATATTCCCCACCCATGCCCCATCATCATATTCCCCCCCCATGCCCCATCATCATATCCCCCCCCCATGCCCCATCATCATATTCCCCCCCCATGCCCATCATCATATCCCCCCCCCATGCCCCATCATCATATTCCCCCCCCATGCCCCATCATCATATTCCCCCCCATGCCCCATCATCATATTCCCCCCCCATGCCCCATCATCATATCCCCCCCCCATGCCCCATCATCCTCTCGGCCTCTCTCCCCCCCCCCCAATGCCCCATCATCCTCTCGGCCTCTCTCTCCCCCCCCCCCCCTTACCTTATTCCAGGCAGGAGGCAGTCTCACAGATGTCTTTTGCAGCTATCTCAGCTGTTGGCTCCGCCCCCGCTGTCCTCCCACACACGGCATGTGTGCAGGATGACTGTGCCCGGCCACCGTCCGACTCCAGTCCCAGCAGGCCAGCTTTACACACACACACACACACACACACACACACACACACACACACACACACACACACACACACACACACACACACACACACACACACACACACACACACACACACACACACACACACACACACACACACACACACACTCAGACACTGACACTCAGACACTGACACTCAGACACAGACACTCAGACACAGACACTCAGACACAGACACTCAGACACTCAGACACAGACACTCAGACACAGACACACACACACACAGTGACACACACACACACACACACAGTGACACTCAGACACACACACACACACACACACACACACACACACACACACTGACACTCAGACACTGACACTCAGACACAGACACACACACACACACAGAGAATAGAATGCAGTCTCTCCGCCGGGGTTTTGACTCCGCCCCCGTGTCCTCCCACACAGGCACGAGTGCAGATTGACTGCACCCGGCCACCGTACGCCTCCAGCCCCTGCAGGACAGATATTACTTCCGCCCGTGCTGCTCGCTTCCCCCATACCCGCGCTCGCTTCTCCCGCGGCCAAAACTTTAACCGCCGCCCACACGCTCGCCAACACACACGACTGCCACGCTGGTTGTGAGGGGGCCGCAAAAATATCCGTTGCGGGCCGCATGCGGCCCGCGGGCCGCATGTTTGACATGCCTGCTTTATGTCCTAGTTCCAGCACTAGGGAAGTGTTCAACTCCATTCAAGGGCAGTCTAAACTAAACTACTACTTTGGTACAGCACTGCACTTTGCTTTAATGCTTCAGACATACGCATTATGGGTATTGAATGGGTCCCTCTGCTTATTTGTGGGGGATAGAGATGAGTCTTTTACAATGAGAGTGCTACTGGATCTATGTTCTATATACAGTGACACCTCGCGGCCTTAATTACAATTTATTTTGGGATGTTTTTTGTCAGTACACTAAAACCTCCTCTTGGATAGACACAGGGGGATATTCTAGTAGCTGTGAGTTGTGCAAAAGCGTGCAGAAAGAGCCTTATCCGATTGGATTTCTAGAACAGCGGTGCGCAAACTGGGGAGGGGGCGTGAGACTGCCGGCGGAGGGGCGCTTCCCGAAGGCACTTAAAACCTTCACTTACCTAGGCTCCGGCGGCTTCCTTTCTGCGTCGCCATGGCAACGCGGCATCAAAATTACGCCGTGATGTTATGTGACGTCACGTTGCTATGGCAACGTGACGTCATAACGCCGGAGCGCAGGTGAGTGGAGGTTAGGGTGGGCGCGGGAGTGAGGGGATTGCCGGGAAAAAAGTCTACGCCCCCCTGTTCTAGATTTTGCTCTTCTGTAAGTCCTTCTCGCATGTTCACCCCCTCATCCTCTCACTCCCCCTTCTCATCCTCTAACTCCCCCCTCCTCATCCTCACACTCCCCTCTCCTCATCTTCTCACTCCCCACACTCATCCTCTCACTCCCCCATCTCATCCTCACTCCCCCCTCCTCATCCTCGCACTCCCCCTCCTCATCCTCACACTCCCCCCTCCTCCTCATCTCACTCCCCCATCCTCATCCTCCTCTCACACACCCCCTCCTCATTCTCTCACCCACCCATCCTCATCCTCTCTCACTGTCCTCATCCTCTCACTCCCTCCTCATCTTCACACACCCCCTCCTCATCTTCTCACCCTCTCATCTTCCCACCCTCTCATCTTCTCACCCCCTCCTCATCCTCTCACTCCCCCTCCTCATCATCTCACCCCCTTTTCATCCTCTCACTCCCTCCTCATCCTCTCACTCCCCCCTCATCCTCTCACTCCCCCCTCCTCCTCTTCTCATCCTCTCACACCCCCCTGATCCTCTCACTCCCCCCTCCTTATCCTCTCACTCCCCCCTCCTCATCCTCTCACTTCCCCCTCCTCATCCTCTCACTCCCCATCCTCGTCCTCTAATTCCCCATCCTCATTCTCTCACTCCCTCTTCATCCTCTCCCTCCTCCCTCCTCATCCTCTCACTCCTACCTCCTCACCCTCTCCCTCCTCATCCTCTCACTCATACCTCCTCATCCTCTTACTCCCCCCTCATCCTCTCACTCCCCCTCCTCATCCTCTCACTCCCTCTCCTCATCCTCCCTCTCCCCATCATCCTCTAACACCCCTCATCCTCTAACTCATGCCTCCTCCTCTAACTCACCCCTCCTCATCCTCTTGCTTCTCCCCCTTCTCTCACTCTCCCCTCCTCATCCTCTCTCCCCCTTCTCCTCTCACTCCCCCCTCCTCATCCTTTCACCCCCCTTCTCATCCTCTCACTCCCCTCCACATCCTCTCACTCCCCTTTCATCCTCTAACTCCCCCCTCATCCTCTAACTCACCCCTCCTCATCTTCTCACTTCTCCCCCTCCTCATCCTCTCACTCCCCCCTCCTCATCATCTTGCTCCCCCTCCTCATCCTCTCACTCCCCCCTCCTCATCTTCTCTCTCCCCATCCTCCTCTCTCACCCCTCCTCATCCTCTTGCTTCACCCCCTCATTCTCTCACTCCCCTTCCACTCTCCCAACTCTCCCCCTCCTCATCCTCTCCACTTCCTCCACAACCTCTCTGCCCCTCCTCATCATCCCCCTCCTCATCATCTCTCCATGCCTCCTCATCCTTTCACTCCTCGTTGTATCACTCCTCCTCCTCATCCTCTCACTCCCCTCATACTCTCACCCCCCCTCCTCATCCTCTCATCCACCCCTCCCCATCCTCTCACCCACCCCTCCCCTCATCCTCTCACCCCCTCCTCATCATCTCACTCACACCCTCCTCATCCTTTCACCTCCTCATCCTCTCACCCACCCCTCATCCTCTCACCCCCTCCTCATCCTCTCACCCCCTCCTCAGCCTCTCACTCCCCCCTGCTGAACCTCTCACTCCCCTCATCCTCTCACTCCCTCTCCTCATCCTCTCACCCACCTCTCCTCAGCCTCTCACCCCCTTCTCATTCTCTCACTCACCCCCTCCTCATCCTCTCACCCCCCCATTTCCTCTCACCCATTCATCCTCTCACTCCCCCTGCTCATCCTCTCACCGAACCCTCCTTATCCTCTCACCTCCCTCCTCCTCTCACCCCCCTCCTTATCCTCTCACTCCTCCCCCCCTCATCCTCTCCCCTCCTCATCTTCTCACTCCCCCTCCTCATCCTCTCACCCTCCTCATTCTCTCACTCCCCCCATCTCATCCTCCCCCTCCCCTCATCCTCACTACCATATACTCCCCCCTCCTCATCCTCTCACCCCCCCTGCTCAGCCTCTCACTCCCCCCTCCTCATCCTCTCACCCCCCCCCCCCCTGCTTAGCCTCTCACTTCCCCCCTGCTTATCCTCTCATGTCTCCCCCTCATCCTCTCACTCCCCGATTTCTGCCAGGCCTCTGCTGCACCGATCCTCACCGGTCCGTGCCGGAAGGAGGAATTGTGTGTAATTGTAATAGTGTGTGTGTGTTCTGGGCGGCAGAATTGTGTGTGTGTGTGTGTGTGTGTGTGTGTGTGTGTGAGGGGGGAATTTTGTGTGTTGTCAGTGGGGCAGGGGTTCAGTGTGAGGAGGGGGAGATTGAGTGAAAATAGGGTGACATTGAGTGATAGCTGAGGGGAGGGGAGAGTGTGAGAGATGTTGGAGTGAGCGAGAGGGAGGGAGAAAGAGAGTGGGGATGGTGGGGGAGTGAGTGGAAGTGTGAGAAATAAAAAGATAGAGATGGGGGGAAGAGTGCAAGATAGGGAAAGAGAGAGGAGAAGAAGAGAGAGGGGAGGGGAAGAGTGAGACAGGGGGAAGAGAAATACATTGAGGAGGGAGGTGTGAAGAGGGAGCAGAAATAGAGGGTGAGTGGGTGAAGTAATGTGTAAGAAGAAGAGGGTGGGGGCTCACATAGCCACTGACACGGTGGGCACTGATGGAGACTCTAGTCCTGGGCCATGGGAAAGCTGTCAGTGGCCCTGGGGACATTCGCCATTCAGCTGGAGACGAGAGAGAGAGAGGGGACAGGGGGAGGGAGAGATCCAACCAAGTGACTTACACTATATACCTCCCCAAACACTCATACAATACGTGGAGAGATACCTGTGCACAAAGATAAACTGACTCTGTCCAGCAAATCCCATATTTAAGTGTGTTGTGTGTGTTGTGTGTGTGTGTGTTTGTACGGCGAATTAAAAATAAGGTGGAGGAAGGGTAGACCAAAAAGGAGTATGTATCCCAAATAAATTCTAGGCTACTGTAGCTCTATACCCTCTAACAGGGCAGGTAAGTATATGCAATGATACAGTGTATGGTTTCTAAATGTTGTATTGTATTGTATTGTATGTCTTTATTTATATAGCGCCATTAATGTACATAGCGCTTCACAGTAGTAATACATGTGGTAATCGAATAAATAACAGATAATATAAATAACAGATCATGGGAATAAGTGCTTTAGACATAAACATAACATTAAGGAAGAGGAGTCCCTGCCCCGAGGAGCTTACAGTCTAATTGGTAGGTAGGGAGAACGTACAGGGACAGTAGGAGTGTAGTAAATGTTTCTAAATGTTTGACACAGTGTGTAGCACTGACATGTGAAAGGAGATACAATATTGCCAAAAGGGCTACTCAAACAATGCCAGCAGCGAGGGGTCCCTTTACACTGCTACAGTACTGTACACACCTACTGTATGCATTTCAACAATTTCCAAATGAGACATACAGTACAGCACCGTACAGCAGCACAGCACGCAAATGCATGTACTTTAAATATGCAATTTTACTATCACTGCGCGCGCACAGACTGTGTACTGACGTAGGTTGAACCGCGAAGGTATTAGACTTCAAAGACAACAGCTCGCAAACGCCCCCATGAGTTTTTACACGGCATTGCAGTATTGCAGACAGCGAGAATAACATGCTTAAATCACGGGCGCGAAAATAACGCAATTCACTACGGGCGAAAACGACACAAAACCGCACATAACCGGGATAATCTGAAATTCGCAGAGCTAGCCAAGTTAGAATAAAGGGTGTCGCCACTGTACAGTAACAATACTGACTAGCAAAATTATATCAAATTATATGTAATAGTACAAAAAACATAGGCGACTTCATGAATAATGTAGCTTCAATATATTTCCCTGTAAAAAAAAATATATATATATATATACAGTATACACACACACACACACACACACACACACACACACACACACACACACACACACACACACACACACACACACACACACACACACACACATATATAAAATGGTGTGCTGTCTCCTTCCCTGGTCGTTTGATTTTGTTGAAGTATCTCTTTTATATAATTAGTATGATATGCAAATAAAGTAACCACATGTCCTGTGTATAAAAGTCTCTGTCCCCGAGTCCCAGATAAAGCAGAGGAAGTGACTCTGTCCCCTGCAGGAGCCGCTCACCCCCTGACACTCCCACACTGCCCCCAAACTCTGCAGATATGGAGACTTTTCTCAGGCTGGGATTATTAGTGTCATGTTTAACAGGTAACATTTCCCAGGAGACATTTCCCACAAGATCAGAATAACATGTCATTTAAATGATTAATGTCCCTGAGGTGACACGTGTGTAGAAGTGTCCTTATGTGTCACTGTGTGAGTCTCTTTCAGGGGCTCAGCCTGAAGTCTGTGAGTAAGATCACAGTAACACAGCTGGATCTCTGTAACATTTCCCTCTCTGTTTGCAGGAGTCACCTCCCAAATCTCCCTGGTGGAGTCTGGTCCTGGGGTTGTGAAGCCAGCAGAGACTCTCACACTGACCTGTAAAGTGACCGGTGTCTCCCTCACTGACAGCGCTCAGATATGGTCAGTGCAATGGGTCCGGCAGCCGGCAGGGAGAGGGCTGGAGTTGTTGGGAGGAATATGGTATGAAGCTAGTACACACTATGCCCAGTCAATGCAGGGACGTGTGACAGTGACAAGAGACACCAATAAAGGAGAAGTGTATTTAAAGCTCACTGGAGTGAAACCAGAAGACACCGCCATGTATCACTGTGCTAGAGAAACACAGTCACAATATCTCACAGACCTTTCATACAAAAACATTTCTGCAAATAACACTATATCACCACTAGAGGGCAACAAAACCTTCCTGTTTAGGTGTATCTGTCTCCCAAACTGGGGCTAAAACTGCAGCAAATGTATCACAGAAAAGGGAAGTGGCTGAGAGCGATGTGCAGTATACAGGTACTGTACCAAGACCCAATACAGGGAGTGAAACGGCTTTAAGTTTATAAAGAGGTATAAACATTTTTCAGGGGGACATTTAAATAATATTACTGAAACTGAAATACATTATAGAATGTCTCACAGACTATTACATTCAAAATCATCATATTTCACCTTTTCTTTTTTATGACATGACTTAACATAAATGTATGGGTTGAGGAGAGAAAGAGGTGGCCCAATTAAGGTCATAAAAAGTACAGGTGCAGCTGGCTGTTGTCGACCACATCTCGGGCCAATCTCGCTGCCGTCTTTCGTGTTCGTCACGTGATTTAATCAATCATCCTCGCGTGAAGTTGTCAATTCCACATTTGTTTACCTGTAGATGATTACCTGAATTCTGATTTGTGTGGTTTAAGTTCGACGTGTGTCCGCCAGATGGCAAAAGTAAATATCTTTACATTTAAAGTAGTCAATGTCCAGGTGTCTTTACACCAGATAAAAAGAGTGGACATTACAGTAATACATTGTTAAATTACCTTTGTTACTGAAGACGTTATCTGTAAGGAATCCGTTCCTGGTTTTGCCTGGAGCTCACTCATGCAGAGTTGGTGAGCTCTCAGACACACCTTCCCTAGGACCTTCCCTAGGATTCCCATCTCTATCCCCACCTCTATCCCCACCTCTATCCTCACCTCTATCCTCACCTCTATCCTCACCTCTATCCCCACCTCTATCCCCATCTCTATCCCCCCTCTATCCCCACCTCTATCCTCACCTCTATCCCCACCTCTATCCCCACCTCTATCCTCACCTCTATCCTCACCTCTATCCCCACCTCTATCCTCACCTCTATCCTCACCTCTATCCTCACCTCTATCCCCACCTCTATCCCCATCTCTATCCCCCCTCTATCCCCACCTCTATCCTCACCTCTATCCCCACCTCTATCCTCACCTCTATCCTCACCTCTATCCCCACCTCTATCCCCACCTCTATCCTCACCTCTATCCTCACCTCTATCCCCCCTCTATCCCCACCTCTATCCTCACCTCTATCCCCACCTCTATCCTCACCTCTATCCTCACCTCTATCCCCACCTCTATCCTCACCTCTATCCTCACCTCTATCCTCACCTCTATCCCCACCTCTATCCTCATCTCTATCCTCATCTCTATCCTCATCTCTATCCTCATCTCTATCCTCATCTCTAGCCCCACCTCTATCTCTCAGTATGTATGTAAATCCGCTTCCTGTTTTTTACCTGATATTATCACAAGGGTCGGATCTGCAGCAGCCTGAGCAGAGGGAGAAGCAGAGACTGGGGTGTGTGATTCTCTCCTGGGATAAATAGGAAGAATCTCCTCTCATTACGTTGTTGTTACTGTACCAAGAGCCACAGTGATGTAACCAGTAACAAATACTGCTGCTGTATTGCATGGCTATATCCCAGGAGGATACATCTGTAACTGATAAAGGAAATAGCAATAATAAAGGTACAAAGTAACGGAACCAATATCCAACGTAGATTTAGCTGGCAGTGAAGAGGATTAAACCCCGAAGACAGATTTCTGGATCAGACACCTCCCAATAACAATATCAATATGAACACAAACCTAATACAGTTTCATAAGAAAAATAAAGAATTAAACAAACTGCCTCAAAATCCCAAAGAAATTCTGGTCCCGTCTAGTTAAGGAAACCAGAGGGAAAAGGACCCATGTGTGGCTCTCTGTCACCTTGTGAGATGATTTGATTAAAACATTTTGATTGTATTAGGAACACGTTAAATCAATGGGGTTTAAAATAAGAATTAAATAAATTGTGAACGCTGTGTAAACTCTTAGGGTATAATAAACCCTATAAAGAGTAATGTACTAACCAGTGTTGGATTTCCAGTGTTATGTGGATTCACTGGCCCTAGTGACACCTGTATAAAGACATCTCCTAGGGAATGTCTGTGTGAGGGAAGAATAGTAGGAAACCTTAAATGTAGTGTCACAGTAATGTTAAAGTACTTGTAGGTGCACCAACACCAGAGAACCTAGCACACAGCTCATATATGTTGCAGCCAAGTGCCCAGATGATAGTTGTTGATAACAATCCTGATAGGTTGTGCACCACTACAGACCACGGACTGTGTAGATTATATGATTAGAGTGGTATTAGTAAATATGTCCGTGAGTATATTTAACACAAGATGTCGTGTGAGCTGAAGATCTGAAGTTAGCAGATCTATGGCTGATACTGGTACTTTAATCCTTGTAAACTGTGTAGCAATATGACACTGCTGAGACTCCTAGAGTGACCAGGTAAGGAGATCTCAGCTAGGTAGTACACTGTGTAGGATTAATGACAGGCTTGTCCTAGGACTAAAGCCTTAATCCTAATACAGTAAGTGTTAAACCTTTCCCATATAAGGTAGTGTACTGACACCTCAGAATCAATGTTATATAGATTGCTTCTGAGAGGGAAACCATACAACTACATAGTATACTTAAATAGCCCTAGGTATTCTAATATGTAGATTGGGATACATAGTTTGTAGCTGAGGTTTGTCTGTCCCTGTTAATACAGCTCAACCCTGTTATAGCGCGATCCGCTATAACGCGGATCAGCTTATAACGCGGTTTGAGCGTGGTCCCTGAATATTTAAAAATATATATTTTATTTGCACACACTCACAGCACACTGCACACACTCACAGCACACTGCACACACTCACAGAACACTGCACACACTCACAACACACTGCACACACTCAACACACTGCACACACTCACAGCACACACTCACAGGACGGTGCACACACTGCACACACTCACAGCATGGGAACAAACGAAGAATAGGGGGAGCAGGAGGTTAGAGGGAAAAGAACACAAGCCTTCAGTCACAGTAATCAAATAGCTAATCAAAAACCTTGCAAAACCTTACAAAAAATGGACGTGGGGTATATTAATAAGATAATCAGGTAAATGAATACTCACACGGCCCTGTGTGAGTAAAAGTATATAGGGGTATCTTGTAGCTGCTGCTTCTTGTTAACCCAGAAGGTTTAATTGAAGTGGTGGATGGGATCAAGGAGAGAAATATATATACAATTTACACGGCCATGTGTAAGCCCAATCCTTGAAAGGTATCTGTGGGGTACCTCTAGTTGACTTATCCGGGGTTACAGTGCACACATCTGATGGCAGGCAGGGTGTTGAATGTGGTATCCCCTTCACTGTCTTTTCGTTTTAGTTCTCCTTCCCTCTCCGGTTCAGCAAGCAATGGTGGGTGAAGTAAGGCAACAGCAGGGGGTCAGTAGTGTCTTTAAAAATTGCTGATTTATTTGAACACTAAAAACAACATTAAATGGCACTCACATGAAAAATAAAAAAAACCTGCGTTCCCGCTGCCGTGGTGGCAACCCGCCTCTCATCTGCACTTTCTTCCGCGTCCGGAATCAGAGGTGATGGAAGCCTCTCGTGCGGCTGTGTCTGCAGCTTGCTTCCACTGACTACGGAAGCCTCAAATGTCCAAAAAGGTATGGTGGAATAAAGCAACACGTTTCGCCGTGAAAAACGGCTTCCTCCGGCTCAAAATGTGCTGCAGTGAGGGTCTCCTTAACTTATATAGACCCTAGTTAGTGTTTATTGGTAATGATTTGGTAATAAGCATTTATACTGTCCTCCTTCACATAATAGACTCTATGTAACACTTATGCTCCCTATCTGATATACAGAGAGGCTGCTTTGACTCACAGTGCACAATACCAATGGAATCTCTTTTCCTCCACTACTTAGTCATATACATACAATAGTCACCCCCATGCACTGAACTAAAATGCAACGGCACACTATGTGTTGCCAGTTTCCTCCTAATGTTGCCTATGTGTTCCAGTATGCAGACCTTTAGACTTCTCACGGTCCGGCCCACATACTGGAGACCACACGGGCATTCCAGCAAATATACAACGAAAGTGGTCTTACAATTGATAAGTTGTTTGGTTTTAAAGGATGTTTTTGTTATCGCCGAGGTGAAATCTGTTTTCTCTCGTGATGCATATTTACATGCTTTACAGTTGAAGCAGTTGTAAAAGCCCACTGGTTTGGGTAACCAGTTGGTACTTTGCTCCACAGCCTCCCTCCTATAAACACTCGGGACCAATTGCATCTTGATGTTGTTAGCCCGTTTAAAGATCACCCGTGGGGCTTCTGGTAGGTGGTCCCTCAATACTATATATTTTCGCAAAATGTACCAATGTTTCTTCAAGATGTTACAGATCTTATTGGCTTCACTATTATAGCGTGTAATGAAAGGTACTTGGAATTCCTTATTTCCTACCTTGGGTTTTGGCCTCAGTAATTCCTCCCTCGGTAGTCCTATTGTTTTTGTTAAGGCCTCCTCAATAGCTTCCAAATCATAATCTCTCTCCTCAAACTTTCTTTTTAAAATATCAGCTTGTTCCCTAAACACCTCCACCTCTGTGCAGTTCCGCCTGATCCTGCATAGTTGACCATAGGGTATATTCTTTAGCCATTTTGGATGGTGGCAGCTATTATTTAAAATGAAATTGTTCGCATCAACCTCTTTAAAAAAATGTCTTAGCTGGGGGCGTGTCCGGCACGCCAAAGAACATGGACGTGTGAGAGCTGAGCTCCACAGGCCCCAACACATAACCATACTCACAAATACCCTTCAATCCACCCCCCGACCCTAAAAAAAACTACCTCCTACCACATAAGCACCCCGCGATGACCACCAAACAAAGAGCGGCGCCGGGCCAGGGCGCAATCAATTTCTTCCCGCAATCTCAGCGGAGCTCGGATCCCTCGCCGAAAAATCAAGATGGCGCCGGGCCAAGTACCGCACGATGCCCTAAACAGCAGGCCGCGGCTAAGGAGCAGAGAGAGCCAGCGCAGACCCCGGAGTTTCTCCCCACGACAGAATTTATGCGTGACCTGATGTCAGGCATGCTGGATGAGCTACATGTCTCTATCCAACGAGACCTGAAAGCAGCCGTCACGGAATTGAGGCTGGAGATAGCGGGTCTCACGGAGAGAACGACGGCGCTGGAAACGAAAATGGAGGATTCCCTCCAAACGCAAACGGCCACTGATAATGAGCTATACAGACTGGGCATGGAGATCAGCTTCTTAAAAGATAGCTTGGAAGATCAAGAGAACCGTGAGAGAAGGCAAAACCTGAGGATCCGTGGTATCCCTGAGACAATCATGCCAGATCAACTCCAATCATACCTCCGTGGGCTCTTCACAACGCTATGTGCAGACCTGGACCCGAGGGACCTCGAGATGGACAGAGCCCATCGTGCCCTCGGGCCCAGATCAGATGACCCGCACAAATCCAGAGACACCATAGTCAGGCTGCATCATTATCTCACCAAAGAGAGGTTGATGTCAGCCTGCAGGAAGGCTAACCCCCTCGTGTACCACGACAACAACCTACAGATTTACAATGATCTGGCTAAACAAACCATCAATAAAAGAATGGAGCTTAAACCTCTGACCACCCTCCTCAGAGAAAACGAGATTAAGTATAAATGGGGTTATCCATTTAAACTGATCGTCGTCAGGAATGGAAGGACCCACATTGTCAGACACCCCACGGAGATGACAAGAATGGCAAAGGCAGTGGGACTATCCCCCCCTCCATCGTGGAGCGCTGACCCACAGGATAACCAAGACCAAGAGAACGAAGGTCCTGCAGTGAGGGCATCCGAGCGCCTGGCAGGCCGCAGAAACAGAAAATAAAACCTTTAAAACAAACTTTTCTGCTTTCCCAGTTCGTGTACTGCACTGTCATGTTGCACCGCATGAGGTCCCTCACGCATGCTCCCTGCACAGAAGCTGGAACAACCCTGGAGGAGCACAACGAGGAACACACGGCACAAACCAGAAGAGGGCGCCATCCCTGCCTGGAATTGCGAGCCGAGGAGACCGACTGTGGATCCAGAATGACCAGCACAGAGCGCCGATCACATGCCCAGGAGGAGCCAACCATGGGACCGGCACAAAGCTTACTATCTGAGTCGCAGTAAAGCGACCCTTTGGGTGGGGGGGAGGGGCTGGGCGTCGTGGGTGGGGGGAGGGAGAGGATTCATTTACGGAGATCGGACGGAGGGAGACCCTCCACGGATTCCCTTGCCTGTGCCGCCCCCCCCCCCTCATTAATCCCTGGGCTGCAACAGCTGGCGACCCAGAGTGCTTGGTCACTCACAATGTTTGCATCCTGACCCACCTCAGGCACGAGATCGGGCCCCCCCTCCACCAACAGAAAACTGTAAGTACATTTTTCGCTATGAGTGGGGCCTCTCAGCATACGGGAATTAAACCTGTCTGCGCTGGTGACCTCTGAGCCCCCACAAATACACTCCAGGCCAGACATGTGCACAGCAACAAAAAGTGACATGCGCATACCTTCATCCCTAAAAGGTTTAAAGTTTAAAGTTAGTAGGAGTTATTAGTAAAGCTGCCCCTACCCCATCCTAACCCTTCTATTCCCTGCTCACACTCCCTCCACTCGCTCCCTAGCGTTTTCCCCTCCTCATCCCCACCCCTCTTTCTCCCACCCCCTAGCTTCCCTAACCCCTCCCCGTCCCCCCCCTCTGCTTCCCTTACCCCTCCCCCAGCCATCCCTTACTAGTCCAAAAGAGAACGCTCTTAAACTCAATAATCCTGGAACCCACCGCCAACTAGGACGGCGCCAACCAGCAGACTGAGCACAGAATGGACCCAAAGAAGCTCTAACCAGAGCTACTGGTCTCAGAGAGAAATCATAATCTCTCTCCTCAAACTTTCTTTTTAAAATATCAGCTTGTTCCCTAAACACCTCCACCTCTGTGCAGTTCCGCCTGATCCTGCATAGTTGACCATAGGGTATATTCTTTAGCCATTTTGGATGGTGGCAGCTATTATTTAAAATGAAATTGTTCGCATCAACCTCTTTAAAAAAATGTCTTAGCTGGGGGCGTGTCCGGCACGCCAAAGAACATGGACGTGTGAGAGCTGAGCTCCACAGGCCCCAACACATAACCATACTCACAAATACCCTTCAATCCACCCCCCGACCCTAAAAAAAACTACCTCCTACCACATAAGCACCCCGCGATGACCACCAAACAAAGAGCGGCGCCGGGCCAGGGCGCAATCAATTTCTTCCCGCAAATCTCAGCGGAGCTCGGATCCCTCGCCGAAAAATCAAGATGGCGCCGGGCCAAGTACCGCACGAGGCCCTAAACAGCAGGCCGCGGCTAAGGAGCAGAGAGAGCCAGCGCAGACCCCGGAGTTTCTCCCCACGACAGAATTTATGCGTGACCTGATGTCAGGCATGCTGGATGAGCTACATGTCTCTATCCAACTCTATCTACTCTCACTTCTCCTTCATCTGCTGACCCTGTCCCGGCAGATCTATCCCCCTCCCTTCTCCCCTCCCCCAACCACCCCCTCGCCTGAACAGCCCGACTATAAGCCCTCAAAGAATGTCATAGAAGCCATACCCCCTACTTTAAAAAACTGCACTCCCGTGCACATCATCTCACCAAAAAATGGGAGCAGGGTCTCAGCTAGTGGGAAAGCTGAGACCTCAAGCCCACACACCATAAATTTAAAGCATTAAAATGGCAGCGTCAGCCCCGATCAGAGTCAGATCTCTAAACGTAAAAGGACTGCAAAATCATAGAAAGCGACGATTGGCCCTCCAGGACATGGAAAAAACAGGGGGGGACATTATATTCCTACAGGAGACCCACTTCACATCCCAGGACCCCCCAAATTTATTCAAAAAAATGTTCCCAACAAGCTTTTTTGCTTCATTCAGCAGTAAGAAAAGGGGTGAACTATCCTGATCAGACAAGGCACCTCATTCAATCATATCAAAACAACAGCGGACCCAGAGGGTAGATTTCTAGTGGTGTATGGCTCTTTAGCGGGCTCGACAATTGCCCTGATCAATGTATACGCCCCAAACGAAAACCAAATTGAATTTCTACAGTCTGTTCTCGAGGGCGTCGACCCAGGATATCTATCCTCAATGATAGTGGGGGGAGACCTAAATATGGTGCTAAACCCCACCGAGGATAGATCAACCACGATGGGACCCCCCCACACAACCCACTCCCAGATCAAGGGGAAAAGGTTTAGGGGAATTCTAAATGAATTTTCATTAGTGGACATATGGAGATCCCAGCATCAGGGCCAGAGAGACTATACTTTTTACTCAGCTCCTCACCAGACTTATTCTCGAATAGATTATTTCCTGACCACAAAAAACGTACTGGCGGCAACCACTGAATCAGACATTGGCTCTATCACCTGGTCGGATCACGCCCCAATCACCTTGACATTATCACTCCCCTTTGAAAAAACAACAAATTACTCTTGGAGACTTAACGATTCACTATTAAATCACCCAGAGATAGAAAGGGAAATAAGAGCCTCACTTAAGGACTATTTCTTTTTCAACACAGGTACAGTTTCCTCTCCAGCAATCCTATGGGAAGCCCATAAGGCAACCATCAGAGGGAAAATCATCTCCATCGCCTCCCATAGGAAAAAAGCCCGCCTAATACAAATCAAGGAACTAACAGATAGCATTAATACAATAGAACAAGCCCATAAGGCAGACCCTACAAAAAAACTATATAAACAATTGCTTGCAACTAGATCAAAACTTAGGCAAATTCAGCTGGAGGATGTGGAAAAGGCCCTTAAATGGACAAACCAACTGTACTACGACAAAGGGAACAAGGCTGATAGACTCTTAGCAAGTAAACTAAGAGGGGTGCAAAAGCGATCCCAAATAACAGCTATCAAAAGTAAATCTGGTGAGATACAATATAGTGAGAATAAAATCGCAGAGGAATTCACTAAATACTACACGGAGTTATATAACCTCAGATCCAAAAATGACCGCTCTCCACCAATAACCATAGAAAATATAACACAATATCTGAATAAATGCCAATTCCCCACCTTAACGGAGGAGGAGAACACAGTCCTCAATGCTGAGATTACAAAAGAGGAACTGGAAATGGCGGTCAAATCATTAAAGATCACCAAGTCTCCTGGCCCTGACGGTTTCACCAATGTTTACTATAAAAGATTCCTGCCCACACTATCCAAACATCTTCTAGCCACATTTAACCCTTTCTTGGAAGGGAATCAGATTCCCGCATCAATGTCTCTAGCTAATCTGGCCATCATTCACAAGGATGGCAGAGACCCGATGCAGTGTGGAAGCTATCGTCCAATTTCCCTACTTAACAGTGATCTCAAACTATATAGTAAAATTCTGGCTAACAGATTAAATCCCATCTTACCGAGGCTCATAAATATAGATCAAGTCGGATTCGTAATGGGCAGACAGGCCTCAGATAATACTCGGAAGATAATCAACATAATTGAGCATGTCCACCTCTCGGGGACCAAAGCACTTTTATTAAGCCTAGACGCAGAGAAGGCGTTCGATAGGATAAACTGGCAATTCCTGGACCAAACTATGCGTAAATTCGGCTTCAAAGACGCATACCTAGAGGGGGTCCGTAGATTATACCACAACCCATCAGCAACGGTAAAACTACCCGGCGGCAATAACCAGAGGTTCGAGATTACAAATGGTACTCGACAGGGATGCCCCTTGTCTCCTCTCCTCTTTGCACTAACCATAGAACCGATGGCATCAGCAATAAGGCTCAATAGAGACATCCAGGGAATAGAAATTGGACAAAGGCAGCACAAAATATCCCTATTTGCTGATGATGTCATACTAACCCTATCCAAACCTCAAATCTCCCTACCCAACCTTCATAAAGAACTCCATGAATTTGGACAAATTTCAGGATATAAAATAAACCAAGACAAATCGGAGGCCCTGAATCTAAGCCTGCCAGAGCCAGAGGTGAAACTCCTCAAACTAAATTTTGACTATTGTTGGAGCTCCTCCTGTATCAAATACTTGGGAGTTAAGATATCGAGGACTTACCAAACTCTTTACCAACATAACTATCCGGCACTGTTCAAAAAAATCAAACAAGATCTAGACAAATGGGGAGGATACCAAATATCATGGATCGGGAGGATGGTCTCGGTTAAAATTAACATACTCCCTAGATTGCTATACTACTTCCAGACACTCCCGGTCCCCATCCCTGGCTCAGAATTAAAGAAAATTCAAAAATCAATTTTCCACTTTATTTGGCAAGGTAAAAAAGCTAGAGTCGCCAAAACGGTTCTTCTGGCCCCAAGGGGGAGAGGAGGACTAGGAGTCCCAGACGTGTCAAGATACTACCTGGCCGCACAACTGCGACAGGCGGTGGTCTGGAACACTAGCCCGAAACAATACTGTTGGCTAGGTATAGAAACACATTATGCCGGGACGCCCTCACTACCAGCTTGCCTTTGGTCCATGAGTAAGGAAGACATGCCAAGTAACAAATTCCAATTAGGCCCAATGAGACACACATGGGAAATTTGGACGAAATGCAGATATAAATTTAAGCTCATGTCACCTCACTCCCAACTTACACCAATTCACAAAAACCCAAAATTCCCACCTGGATGTGAGCCCAGACAAATTGACCAATTTGAAACCAAAAATATCAGAGCAATTGTTGACCTCCTGAGCTTTGGGCAGTTCCTGAGTTATCAAAATCTACGGACCAAATATGAACTAAGAGACCTAAACGTCTTCAAATACCTACAAATTCGGCACTTCACTCAAACATTATCCCCAACGTTGGAATTTCCCCCTCTCACTGGCTTTGAAAGGCTCTGCAGAGAGCCCAGCCATCAGAAAGGTATTATAACGCAAATATGTGCAGAGCTTGAGAAAGCCTCAGAAGCTCCGACGCACGACTATATGCTGCAATGGGCAGCAGAATTGGACATTGTTATAGACCGAGAGGATTGGGAAAGTATTTGGGAAACAGCTTCAGGAACTTCCATATGCACCACAATAAAAGAGAATATTTATAAAATCCTGTTTCGCTGGTATCTTACCCCAGCCAAAATTAGCCAAATCTACCCACTGGCCTCCGACCTATGCTGGAGAGGCTGCGGTCAACGGGGGGACATGGCCCACATCTGGTGGTCATGTCCAGAAATTCAAAAATACTGGGAAACTATACATAATCTTATAAAAGAGGTCACAGACCTCACAATCCCAATTGAACCGCTGACCTACCTATTGGCCAGGCCCCTAGAGACACTGGACCGACCAACAGGCAAATTAATCTCCCTTATTCCCACGGCGGCCAGATGTGCGGTGGCAGCCGCCTGGAAGAAGGTGTCTCCCCCCTCCAGACAGACGGTGATAAACAGAATCAATGATGTAAAAGACATGGAGAGACTGTCTGCATTTGTGAAAAGGTCCACTACCACCTTCAACAAAACTTGGGATCCGTGGTACACACGTATGACCCAGACCAATAGAACTAATACATAAATACAGCCCTGGAGGCCATCATAGGAGACGGCAAGTGTTTGGGCGGATCAGGACGAGTGGGTATCAGGACGAGTGGGTGATACACCCCCCCCCCCCCCCCTTCTCCCCCCTCTCTCCTTTCTCTTTCATCTTCTTTCTGTTTCAACTCCATGCTACCCCGATTGACCCTGGAGGAACAGGGGGACGTGGAGTCTCTTTCTTTCAAAATGTTAAAAACTGTATTAGGCCACATATGATCTGTTTTAACAAATTTGTTAACAATTATTATTGCCTAATAAAAAAATTTGGTAAAAAAAAAAAAAAATGTCTTAGCTTTCATTTGGTTGTTCTCTATATAAATTGTCAAATCGAGGAAGTTGATGTTCGTGGAACTAATCTCCGATGTAAAAGATAGATTCACCCAATTCTTATTGATATAACTCAAAAAAAGGGTCAAATCTTCTTTAGTTCCACGCCATATGAAGATCACATCATCGATGTATCTTCTCCATAGGACTAGGTTTGCTCCAAAGGGGTTACCTGACCAGATGTTCTTCTCTTCCCAGTGTGACATAAAGATATTTGCGTAACTGGGAGCAAACCTAGTCCCCATGGCGGTTCCACATTTTTGTAGGAACATGGAGCCATCAAACCAAAATAGGTTGTGCTTTAAAATAAACTCTATTCCGATGCGCATGCGCGGCTGGTTGATGATGGTTGCATAGACACACAGCTCCACCAACCGCCGGCACAATAAAGCAAATAATCAATATCAAAACCAGCAATTTCGGGGGAAAAAACAGAGCGACAGCCGTCTAAACCCTTCCCAGTCAAGCCAATAAGCCCCAAAAAAGGATGGCTGCAACAAGACAGAAGACCCGACGCAAGTCAGATGTCAGGGCCTACTTTACTGGCCAAAGTAAGGCAGGGGCTGCGGAGATGTCGGCGGTCTCTGATTCAGATTCAGCTCAAGATGCGGAGGGCTCAAGAGCGGCAGCAGAGCAAACAAAAGTGATTAAAAAATAAATCTCACGCTTATTAATTGATCTTAAATCTTTCTTCAGAGGAGAGGTGGAGGGGCTCAGACACGACCTTGTACAAATAGGGACAAGGACCAACGAACTGGAGGAGCGCATGGAAGCTAGCTCCAATACCCACAAAGAGACAAACTCCCGGGTGCAGGCGCTGGAGCAGAGAGTGGCAGAGCTGGAAGCCAGACAAGAGGACGGGGAGAATAGGGATAGAAGAAACAACCTCAGAGTTCGGGGGATCCCAGAAGAAATCCTAGACCCAGAAGCTCTACTATCCCGGTGGATGGCCTCAATACTACCAGGCAGTCCGGCTTCAGACTTTAGAATGGACAGATGCCATAGGGCCTTACGATCCAGACCCGTGCCCTCTAATCCCCCTAGGGACGTGATCCTCCGGCTCCACTACTTCTCCGTCAAAGAAGAGGTGAGCAGAATAGCCCGTGCCACCCCGCACATTACCTTCGAGGGGATTACCCTCTTGATCTTCCAAGATCTGTCCCCCCTAACGTTGGCCAGACGGAGAGCGGTAGGGCATATTACCAAGGCCCTAAGGGACAGCGAGGTGCGATATCGATGGGCATTTCCATTCGCCCTAGTAGCCATCAAAAACGGCAGACCGCAGGTGCTCAAGCACCCCTCAGAAGGGGCAGCCTTCCTAAAAAAACTGGGAGTACGGGGGCCACAGGACAATGGTGCGGAGGGAGCCCAGCAGGGGAAGAGGATGGACTCCCCGCCAGGAAAGCAGGGTCCCTCACCCACGCCGGAGAGGAGACTGAGCAAGGAAGGGGGAAGCGGGAAAAGCCCGTAAATGCGGGACAGAATAAGATTCGCGAGCTGCAGTTGCGCCCGTTGCGCGGTTTCAACATACCCTGACACACAGGCTAAGGCAGAAATCCCCCCTACCGTAAGACTTTCGAGGCTCTGGAGTCGTCCCGCTGCCGAAGATGGATGCCCTAAGCAGATGGCCACAGCACATGGGTCCCCAAAATGGCGGCTATTTACCTATCGGTGAGGAAGGAGGACAGAAGGGCACGAGATCTCCAATGGCGGCAGGGGGTTCGGCGGGAAGGTCTGCTCTGCTGGCTGGACCCGCCCAGGGAGCCTCCCCCGATCCAGCCCTCTCGTCCTGGCAGCCCACCGCTGAATGAGCACAACACGCCCACACCGGTGACGTCACGGGACCCGATCTCGCAAGAGCTGGAGGAGAGGCGCGGCTAGCAGACCCGGCAGACGGCAAGATGACGTCGGAAGAGAGGCGACTCTCAGGAAGTGAAGCGGTCTCCTCTGGCGGGGGCATGCGAGCTCCACCGCCAGGGAAGCGATCGCGGGGCATATTGAACTCCTCAGGAAGGACTCGAGTTAGCGGTGCAGAAGGAGGCTGCCTGGCCGCTCGGGGAGGGGGTAACTCTGGACAGAGGGGGGGAGCGGGGGGGGGGGGAGGCGAAGGCCCCCGCAAGTGCCGGGAGGCAAATGGGATAATATAGCAAATACATGTATAGTTGTCCTATCTATAGCATATTATCGTAGCACTGTATAGTATACATAGTATATATAGTATATAGGGAAAAAGGGACATGAGAGAGGACAGAGGGGTACAGGAGCGATGCAAGCAGGGGGCTCATGTTAGGGATAACAGATATGTGGCAGCGAGTGGTTAGGTATGACCCCAGAGGGAGGGGGAAAGGGGGAGGGCGCCCGAGCCAGAGAGCAGAGAGGAATAGATAGGGAGAGGAAGAAGTAGTCAGCGGTAGAAAGGGCAAGAGCAGCACAGGGTGTGTAGTTGTAGTTTCAGTTTCGGATAAGAGATAAGAGCTCACGAGTAGAGCTCAAGGTAGTTAAAAGGTTAAGTATAGGTTAATAAGAGTTAATAAAATAAATAGAAGTGACGCTAGTTGCTAGGTTTTGTAACGCACAGAGCGGCCGGTGGGGGGGAGTGCAGCCACCACTCTGCCTGCAGGCATGTGCGTCTTTGCCAGGAGGGGGGTCATGTCCCACCTACCTGGCACTGACCCGGAGATCTGTGGTGAGTTATGGAAGCCACGGAGATGGACCAAGGGGGAGGGGGGTCCAGGGAGAAAATATCTCCACCGGGCATTGAACCCGAGGTCTCTTAGGACCAATACGGTTCTCATGATGTTTATATGTGTTATATGTTTGTATTCCTCCCTCATGTTATCTCCCTTTCCCTCCCCAGTCCCAACAGGCAGTGGGTTGAATAGGCGCTTCTGGAGTCTGCACTACAAAGTCCACGAACAGAACATGTCCAGGGTCTGGGGTAAGATCAGATCGGCTTACATATTAGGTCCACACAGACACTGCTACATAAAATGGAGGTAATTTTTATCTCGCAAAACGCCAAAGGGCTCAACAGTCCACACAAGCGAAGAGTCGCTTTCACTGAGTTCAAGAGGAGACGGGCTGACGTGGTCTTCCTACAGGAGACTCACTTCAGCTCGCGTAATAACCCGAAATTCCTCGATTCTAACTTTCGAAAGTTCTTCCTAGCATCAGGGGCGGAGAAAAAGAAAGGTGTAGCTATCCTGTTTCAAAATCACACCCCCTTCCAGGTTGAAAAGGTTAAAAGGGACCCGAAGGGAAGGTACCTAGTACTGGTCGGGCTCCTTAAGCAGGTCAGAATGACCTTAGCGTGTATATATGCGCCAAATGAAGGTCAACCAGACTTTTACAACACATTTTTTCAGAAGCTTCAGTTATGGGCTGAGGGACAAATAATTCTAGGTGGCGACTTTAACACAGTCATGAATGCAAAGGTAGATAGGTCCACGTCCCAGAAAAACAATAAGAGAGAAGGGAATATCTCACTACTGAAAGGCCTCAAACAGACTAGCCTGGTGGACATATGGAGAGAGCAGCACCAGGGAGACCGCAGTTATTCTTTCTACTCCCACCCACATGACAGCTACAGTAGGATTGACCACTTCTTTGTATCGAGCAGAATGGTCCCACAAATTTCCGATACAAGCATACATGATATTACTTGGTCAGACCATGCATCGGTAGAGCTGAGATGCATTCAATTGGGTAATGCCAGCCCAGGAGCAAACTGGAAGCTAAATGAATCGATAATTAAAATCCCGGATATTCAAAACAAAGTGAAGTCTAAAATATCAGATTATTTCCGGATAAATACTGTAGTGGCAGTGTGGAATCCCATTCACTGTTATGGGAGGCTCATAAGGCCACGATTCGGGGGGTACTAATCGGTATAGCTGCAAATAGGAAAAAGAAAAAGGAAGCCAAATTATCCCAGCTTTATCACAGGTTACATGAGCTCTCTATTCTACATAACCGGACAGGTAGAGATGATGCTCTGAGGGAGTTGAAGGATGTTAGAATTCAGCTAAACCTCCTCCTTACTTCCAGGGCGGAGAAGGACATGACTTGGACGCAGAGGAAGTTCTATGAAAAAGCTAATAAACCGGACACTATGCTAGCCACCAGACTCCGTAATCGGAAACCAAATTTTAACATTCAATCTATTAAGACAGCCGGAGGCCAGAGTTCCTCAAACCCTAAAGTCATAGTAGGGGAGTTCGCGAAATTCTACGAACAGCTATATAATGGAGAGAAGGTAGTTCACAATGCTAGGACAAGTAGTAATCTACAGAAATTCCTAGCAGACGCAGCCTTGCCACAAGTGAACAGACAGGAGCGAGAGGCTCTTCAACGAGACTTCATAAGGGAAGAACTAGAGGCGGTAGTAAAAAACTTAAAAGCATCAAAAGCCCCAGGCCCGGATGGGTTCTCCAACCTGTACTATAAAAAAATTATCGGAGTTTTGGCTCCGCACATGCTCCAGCTGTTTAATGGAGTATTAGCAGGAGAGCCCTTCCCGGGACAGATGCTCCAGGCGTCGATCTCAGTAATTCATAAAGAGGACAAGGATCCCACTAGCTGCCAAAGTTACCGGCCAATATCATTAATAAACACAGATGTAAAAATCTACTCTAAATTGCTGGCCAATAGATTAAATGTAATCCTGCCAGGGCTCATCCACCCGGATCAAGTTGGCTTCATTAGAGGTAGACAAGCGGCCGACAACACTAGAAGAATTGTAGATATAATAGACTTTATGGGAGCCAACGAGATTCGGGGTATACCCCTAAGCTTAGATGCGGAAAAGGCCTTTGACAGGATTGATTGGCCATACCTGGAGTCTACGCTTGGCGCATTTGGGTTTGGAGGCAAATTCCAACAGGCTGTTAAGGCACTATATACGGCACCATCAGCCAGGGTGGTTCACCAGGGATTCCCCTCGGAACTATTCCCAATTAAAAGTGGTACGAGACAGGGTTGTCCGCTTTCGCCCCTGCTATTTGCCTTATGCATCGAACCACTCGCAGCACAAATTCGGAGTAACGCTGATATCGCTGGGGTACAGATCCATTCGCAGGAGCACAAAGTGGCTCTGTACGCGGATGATATTATTCTAACCCTTGCCAAGCCGCTCATCTCGCTGCCCAATCTGTTCGAGCTTCTAGAGCGTTTTGCCCAGATCTCTGGCTTCAAAATAAATCAAGCTAAATCAGAGGCCCTAAGCCTATACATGCCAAGAGAAATGGAGAAGCTGATAGAACTCAACTTTGAGTTTAGATGGCGCCCATCCGCCATGAAATACCTAGGAGTGCAGATCACAAAAAAGGCGAGCTCCTTATATTCGGCTAACTATCCCAAACTGTTGAGGACTCTCAAAAAAGAGCTGCAGTAGTGGAAGGCATATGGTATTTCTTGGTTGGGGAGGATCTATAGTGTCAAGATGAACATCCTTCCCCGAATTCTATATCTGTTCCAAACTCTCCCGGTTGCCGTGGTTAGAGCAGACATTGCAGGGCTCCAAAAAGCTATTTCTCAATTTATTTGGAAAGATAAAAAACCACGGATTAAAGGAAAAATTATGCAGAAAGCTAAGGAAGCTGGTGGACTGGCTGTTCCGAGCGTCATATCCTACTACAAAGCGGCACAATTGTGCCAAATCACGCAGTGGCATGGGGACCCGGGGCTCAGGAGGTGGGTGGCACTGGAGAAGGAGGTGTGCGCCCCGCTTGAGCTCAGGGACCTGATCTGGTACCCGAGGACACGGGTGAAGGATATACTCATTCCTCTGTCCTCTGTGCTCAACTCACTCTCGGTCTGGGAGGCTTCTAAAAGTAGCTGCTCTTTGACCTCCAAACACACACTGATGGCGCCTTTATATGGCAACCCGGACTTTGCTCCTGGGCTGGTAGAAAAATGCTTCCCGCGCTGGCGGCAATTAGGGATTAGTCGATTGAAGGACCTGGAGGTTAAGGGCAAGATCAAATCTTTTGAACTATTACAGTCAGAAACGGACTTACCTAACACTGATTTTATGAGGTACCTCCAGGTCCGGGCATTTTATAACGCACACCCGGTGAGACCACCGCTGACCAAATTCGAACAGCTCTGCGTGCGCGGAGCAGACACGCGGGGACTGATCTCTGCATTGTACAGAGAGGTGGTGAATACTGACTCAGACAGGACAGTCAAACCCCGTTTCGTGGCACAATGGGAAGAGGATCTCCAGGCACAACTAGAGGATGAGGACTGGGCCGCGGTGTTCAAAGCTGCGGCCTCGAGCTCCATATGCACGACATTGAAGGAGAACTCATATAAGGTATTATTAAGGTGGTATCTCACCCCAATCAGATTAGCTAAATTCGTCCGGGGGGCTTCCCCGCTCTGCCCCAGGCAGTGCGGGGAACAGGGGGATCTGGTGCACATGCTGTGGTCTTGCCCGAGATTAGTGCCGGTCTGGACCCAGATCCACGATTGGCTGCAGAGGATCTTTTTAGGGCTCAAAATTCAGCTGGACCCGTGGCTATTTTTATTAGGTAAACCTACAAACGAGGTATCTAGATCGGGTAACAAGCTGATAGCACATTTTGCTACCGCTATGAGGTGTGAGACCGCAGCACTGTGGAATCAGAATGTGATTCCTTCTATCGATAAAGTCAGAAACAGAATTTGGTTCATTTGCAGAATGGAGAAGTTAACGAGTTTAGTTAACGACTCAGCCGACAAATTTGAAAAAGTATGGTCATTATGGCTTGCCCAGACTGATATTCAGGGGATGAATGAGGCCACAATATGGCTTTGATAGAGATAGGTGGGTTCTCCTTGGATGTTGGGCTGGGAGCTGGACGGGACGATCGGACAGCAGGGCTCCCCCCGAGGTACAGTGGTGAATCGATTCACCGACCAACGAAAATCTGATGTGAACCGGATTTGGGCTCCTCTGAGAGGTGGACTGGAGCAGAGCAAAGGCAGTGGTGGTGAAGGACTCCTGAGAAACGAGGAACCAGCGCTTCTCCCAGGCCGCTCCCCCATCCCTACCCCCCCCCTCTTTGCCCTGTCCTTAGATGTTGTCAGTCTGTCTGTGTCCTGTCCTGTGGTCCCCCCAATGTTCGTCCGTTACTTGTAAAGTATTCCTGTAAGTTTGGTGTATACCTGAAACACCTGACAACATTCTGTATTCTATGATGTGTATGCACAAAAAAACTAATAAAAACAAAGTTGAAAAAAAAAAAAAAAACTCTATTCTGTCCATCAGAAAAGCTTTCTGCTCATGTGGTATCATGGGGTCTCCTTCCAAAGCGTCCCTCACTGCCTCACACCCATCTTCATGTCTGATTGAGGTGTAGAGTGAGATCACGTCGCAGGTTCCCAATAAAAACTCTTCCTGCCAATGTATCTCAGATAGAACCCCTAGCACCTGTAGGGTGTCTTTTAAATATGATCTGGCGTTAGTGGCATACTTTTGGAGGTAAATGTCTACATACTCTGAAAAGTTTTGTGTTAATGACCCAATGCCCGAGATGATTGGTCTTCCCGGGGGTCTTAGATGGTCCTTATGGATCTTGGGTAAGAAGTAAAACACTGCTTTCACTGGTTGGGATTTTAGTAGATATAAGTATTCCTTCTCATCCAAGATTCCTACCTCCTTAGCCTCAATCAGGATATTTAACAATTCTTCCTGGAATGTTTTAGAAGGGTCTTTATCTAATTTCTGATAAGTTGTTATAACATTCAAAATGCGTAGTGCTTCTGTGTGGTAGTAACGTGTGTCCATTACTACCACTCCTCCCCCTTTATCTGCCGGTTTTATAGTAATGCTTCTGTCTTCCGCCAATGATTTCAAAGCTTCCCTTTCTTCCTTTCTCAAATTAAGCGATTTTTAAAGACACTACTGACCCCCTGCTGTTGCCTTACTTCACCCATCATTGCTTGCTGAACCGGAGAGGGAAGGAGGACTAAAACGAAAAGACAGTGAAGGGGATACCCCATTCAACACCCTGCCTGCCATCAGATGTGTGCACTGTACCACGGATAAGTCAACTAGAGGTACCCCACAGATACCTTTCAAGGATTGGGCTTACACATGGCCGTGTAAGTTGTATATATATTTCTCTCCTTGATCCCATCCACCACTTCAATTAAACCTTCTGGGTTAACAAGAAGCAGCAGCTACAAGATACCCCTATATACTTTTACTCACACAGGGCCGTGTGAGTATTCATTTACCTGATTATCTTATTAATATACCCCACGTCCATTTTTTGTAAGGTTTTGCAAGGTTTTTGATTAGCTATTTGATTACTGTGACTGAAGGCTTGTGTTCTTTTCTCTCTAACCTCCTGCTCCCCCTATTCTTCATTTGTTCCCATGTTTATCAAGGGTTTGGATACCCCTTTCTGGGGTTGAGCAGAGGAACTAAGATCTATGAATTTCACTGCGAAAGACCACATTCATTGGTTCTAATAAGATATCGTATTGTACCCTCCACCCTGATCTAATATCCTAAAGGTAAGCGCTCCGGATTTTTGCTTGCACCTCATCCACACTTTCCCTTACCGGTGGCTGCATAGCCTTGACTTTTAGTTCAGGGTTTCAATTATGTCTGACATGGAGGTGGTGGACATTAACGCCACTGCCATGGAATGCTTAATTGAGACAGAAACTACTCAGAGTGTATTTGAAAAAAGAGCACTTAGAAGTAACGACATGGAGAGTAGATTAAGCATTAAGGAAGAAACTAAGGTTGAAGATATAGTCAAAACAGAATTTGAGAAATTGGATAAGGCAATGAAAAAATAAATAAGAATCATATTAAGAAGGGGGTAGGATGGTCCGTGGTTCACAGCAACTTCAGCAGCCAACGCATGGATGTCTAAAAAAACTTTATTGATCGCTAGCAGCAAACATCAGGCAACCACTCTAACATGTTTCGTCCAGGCTATGGACTTTTTCAAAGAGTGCTGATAGTGTATGGCAGCCAAATAGATATAGGGAGTGGTGAGTGTATGCCACCAATAGAAACAGGGAACATATTTAAACCTCACCTGTGGTAGATTAATCATTAAAGTGGATAACTATCCCCCAACAATCCCCATAGCAATGGCTGCACAACAAGGTATTTACAACATACACATGAAAAATCTTAAAAACAAAACAGAACATATAATGGATAAATTTAAAAACACAACTACTGATGTTTTAAGTTACCAGCATCATTATTATTACTGTATATAAAGCTATATCAATTAATGGAAGTATACAGATGTATAACAAAGGATTTCATATATCTAGTACTTATAAAATCTTTTCAGTACTTATAAAGCATTTTCAGTATCAAGATTCACTTTAAAGGGATATAAACATTTTATCAATTTATTCACATAATTCATATCCATGAATACAGTGGCAACCGCATGACAGACAGTAACTTAATATGTCACCTCCCAGATCACAATGTAATTGGGTGAACACTGTGAACCCACCCCAAAACTTAGCCATTACCCCATCAGGAAGTGTTTCAGTTCCCACTCCTGATTGATGCCGGCCGGATGGAGTGTGTTCAGAGTGTACACCCAATACATTTCCTGTTTATTTAATACCCCCTCTCTATGGCCTCCTCTAGCGTTACAAGGGATATGTTCAATTGCCATATAGGAAAAGTTGGCTATTCCCCCTTTAGGGCATCTGGAGAAGTGTCTGGGAACTGGATGAGATACATCATTTTTTTTAATAAGCCTGACATGCTCGGCAATGCGGGTCTTGACTGGCCGAATGGTTCGTCCCACATACAATTTTTTGCAACCACATCTCAAAAGATAAATGGTGTAGGATGTATTACAATTCAAAAATTCTTTAATAAAATATTTTTTTCCATTGATGTCAGTTTGGACAAATTTTGTACTATGAACATATTTACACATGGAACAATTTCCACATGCATAAAAACCTTTAGGAATACTACCAATTCTTTTAAGATCAGTTTTAGTTTGAAAGTGACTTGGCGAGAGGTGTGATGCTAGTGTCTTAGCCCTACGGAATGAAAATTTTGGTCCCTTCAAGGTAAACTCAGCAATATCCTTATCAAGGCACAGGGTGTGCCAATGTTTATGCACAATGTCGCATATAAGCTTGGATTGGCGACTATAAGTCGTGATGAATAATGGACTCATATCACTATACTTGCTCTTAGATTGTATGTACCCCTTATGATGTTTGTCTTTTTTCTTTTTATCGAGGATTCCAGGGCGATCCAAAGTCATAGCGTACTCGTATGCTGTCTGGATATCTGTATATTTGTAACCCCTGGCTTGGAATCTCTCAAATAGTGCTTGTGACTGCAAAGAGAAATTCTCGTCATCAGAACATATCCGTCTCAACCTTACAAATTGGGCCCTCGGAATACTTTTGATTAAAGATTGTGGATGACAACTTTTGGCTGACAGTAGTGTGTTTCGGGAGTTTGGCTTGCGAAATATGTCAGTTTGGATTAGCATGTCATGGTCTATGTAAAGGAGCAGGTCCAGATAATTGATGCAATTTATATTTTGTTCATAAGTGAATTTGATATTAACATTATTGATATTAAGTGTGTTTATAAATGCTACAAGTGATGATTCATCGCCGTCCCATATAATAATGAGATCGTCGATGAATCTTTTATAGTAAATAATTTGTGAACGATAAGAATTATTACTGTGATATATATATTGTGCTTCCCATAACCCCATGAATAAGTTTGCATATGATGGTGCAAAACTTGTGCCCATTGCAGTGCCTAATAATTGTAAATAAAAACGTGAATCAAATAAGAAATAATTGTGAGTTAATAAAAATTTAATAGATTCTAATAGAAAAGTGCAAAGTGAAGTGGACAGATGTGATAAATTTAAAAAGTGCGTGATAGCTAATAACCCGTGATCGTGATTAATGATGGAATACAGAGAGATCACGTCAAGGGTGACCCATCTGTATTCTTTTTTCCAGACCAGATCCTTTACATCTACCATGAGGTCCGTGGAATCCTTAATGAATGACGGTAATGCCAGTACCAATGGTTTGAGATAAGAGTCCACATACCGCGATAACCCATCTCCCAAAGATCCAATACCTGCCACTATAGGACGACCAGGAGGGTCGACCAGTGACTTATGGATCTTTGGGAGATGGTGGAATACCGGAATCACGGGATGTGGACTTCTCAAAAATTCAATCTCATGTTTGTCTAATGTACAAAGTATCTTTCCAAATTCAATAATTTCATCTAGTTGACTAATAAAGTCCTGTGTTGGATCCTTTTTAAGAAGTTTATACTGATCCGGATTCCCTAGCTGCCGTAATGCCTCCTGTTTGTATTGTAGGGTGGATAAAACCACAAGGGCTCCACCTTTATCAGCATTTCTAAACATGATGTCTTTGTTATGCTTCAAGGTGTCTAGTTCATGAATCTCCGTGTATGTCAGGTTATTGGCATGCATAGATGAGCAGGAGAAACCTTTAGATAAAATTTGAAGGTCTCTTTCTACCAACCTTTCAAATGCCGTAATGAAAGGCCCCCTATTGGCATTGGGGCAGAAGATAGACTTCTTTTTAAATCCTGAGGAGTGGGTGCCAAAGAAAGGTTGGGAGAAAGCATTGATTTCTTCGCCTTGCTGCTCAAGTAATGCGTCCAAGTCTGATAATACACAGGTTTCCTGAAAGGTATCAAGAGAAATATTAGTTAATGCATCATTAGTAACAATATTAGGTAGTTCATCATCAGTATTGGGTAATACAACATCATTATCAGAGTCAGACAAGTTATTAGTTTGAAAATGTCCTCTTGATATAAAAAACTTTTTTAAGGATAATTTGCGAGTAAACCTTTGGAGGTCAATCACAGTCTGGAACAAGTGGAAGTCCTGAACCGGGGCAAAACCCAGTCCCTTATTTAGTAGAGATAATTGTGCATGGGAGAGTTCCACTCCTGAGAGATTAATGACGTTATTATCACTCTCATCTATGTGTACTTCTTTCTTTTTGGTCTCCCGCGAGTTTCCACGTTTTCTCCGCGATCGTCTGGTTCGCGGCGTGATCGTGTTCCTGTGGATAAAAAAGAAGACGAAGAGGGAGCCTGTTCCTGATTTTTTGATCTGGCCCCATTAGATGTGATGGATGACCTGCTGTCGCTCCTAGATCTCCCATGGTTATCTCGTATACTCTCAGTAGAACCTTCAAAAGATACAGAGTGAGATCTCAATTCGCACTCTGAGTAGTCTGACTCCGCACCTGAGTTGTCAGCTGATCTTCCCTTTAAGATAGACTTATTAGGGTTGCTTTTAGACCATCCTTTGGATTGAGGTTTAAACCCCCTTGCTGTATTGGATCCCACATTCTCTCTTGTTTGAGGTTTCTGCCAACAATAAATTTGTCTTTTTATATAATCTACACGGTCTCGTTCGAACTTGCTGTGTTTTTTGTCACTTATTGTGTCCTCTATGGTCTCAATATTAGTCAGCAGGGTTTTGTCGTTTTTTATAAATTGATCCATTTTAATAAATGGCTTCAAGTTGTTCCTCAAAAGGTTTATTTCCAACATTAATTGCTCCTTTTCTTTTGACTTCTGCTGAATGATTAGTTCCATTAGCTTTAAAGAACATTGGTTTAGAGTATCAGTCCAGTCCTGCTCAAATTGCATATTGGTAAAGCCAAATGTTGGTGTCTTTTTTATTCGCAAACCTCGTGGTATTCTTTTACATCTAATATAGTTGTTCAATGAGGTGATGTCCCACCATAGGCGTATATTCAACACCAACAGTCTTTCTAGCTTTACAAAGTAATGTGTGAGGTCTGAAGGCTCCTCACATATAACCTCAGTACTTTCATTAAACAAGTGGGCAGCTTTTTTTGAACGTTTGGCATTATCCCCGCATGCATTGACATATGTATCCACATTTGTATCCTCTGATTCAACATCAATATCTTCCATGGCAAAAAAACAATATAATAGTATTGAATTAAAAATAAAAATTATTTATTAATATCTTGTTAAAAACTCTCATGCGTTGGCTGAAGCCTAAGTGCAAAAAACAGTAATCCTTAAATTCTTGAGTAAATAATGTCCTTTATATTTTGGAATTTTCCAGGATAGTCCAAATAAGCATATACAATTTACTTATTCACTTATTCACTTGCCCGTGAGCCATCAGGTAGAAATAGATTGCTAGAGAATATGGAATTACCCAGTATACCGAGGCTGCTAACAGGTAGTGCACACACTTTATGGCAACTTGATTGAAGAGAGACCCAGCAATGATTAATGAAACAATAAGCCTCCGGCATTGAAAACAGGGAGTTGGGTAATAGTAAGCCGGATAGAGGTACAGGGGGACACCTCCCTAAGGGGCGCCCCCAAGTAAATCACAGCCCGGCACTAACCGCCTCAATAATCTCCCTGAAATACCGCGTGGAGGTTAGGAGTACTCACGAAAAAGCCGTCCCTGTTGGTGCAGGGAATTCTGCAGCGGCTTCCTCCTCTGGTGTAGCTGGCGTCAGCGTGCTCCTCCGGAAATGATGACACAGGAAGAAGGGGGTAGGATGGTCCGTGGTTCACAGCAACTTCAGCAGCCAACGCATGGATGTCTAAAAAAACGGGGATAATGCCAAACGTTCAAAAAAAGCTGCCCACTTGTTTAATGAAAGTACTGAGGTTATATGTGAGGAGCCTTCAGACCTCACACATTACTTTGTAAAGCTAGAAAGACTGTTGGTGTTGAATATACGCCTATGGTGGGACATCACCTCATTGAACAACTATATTAGATGTAAAAGAATACCACGAGGTTTGCGAATAAAAAAGACACCAACATTTGGCTTTACCAATATGCAATTTGAGCAGGACTGGACTGATACTCTAAACCAATGTTCTTTAAAGCTAATGGAACTAATCATTCAGCAGAAGTCAAAAGAAAAGGAGCAATTAATGTTGGAAATAAACCTTTTGAGGAACAACTTGAAGCCATTTATTAAAATGGATCAATTTATAAAAAACGACAAAACCCTGCTGACTAATATTGAGACCATAGAGGACACAATAAGTGACAAAAAACACAGCAAGTTCGAACGAGACCGTGTAGATTATATAAAAGGACAAATTTATTGTTGGCAGAAACCTCAAACAAGAGAGAATGTGGGATCCAATACAGCAAGGGGGTTTAAACCTCAATCCAAAGGATGGTCTAAAAGCAACCCTAATAAGTCTATCTTAAAGGGAAGATCAGCTGACAACTCAGGTGCGGAGTCAGACTACTCAGAGTGCGAATTGAGATCTCACTCTGTATCTTTTGAAGGTTCTACTGAGAGTATACGAGATAACCATGGGAGATCTAGGAGCGACAGCAGGTCATCCATCACATCTAATGGGGCCAGATCAAAAAATCAGGAACAGGCTCCCTCTTCGTCTTCTTTTTTATCCACAGGAACACGATCACGCCGCGAACCAGACGATCGCGGAGAAAACGTGGAAACTCGCGGGAGACCAAAAAGAAAGAAGTACACATAGATGAGAGTGATAATAACGTCATTAATCTCTCAGGAGTGGAACTCTCCCATGCACAATTATCTCTACTAAATAAGGGACTGGGTTTTGCCCCGGTTCAGGACTTCCACTTGTTCCAGACTGTGATTGACCTCCAAAGGTTTACTCGCAAATTATCCTTAAAAAAGTTTTTTATATCAAGAGGACATTTTCAAACTAATAACTTGTCTGACTCTGATAATGATGTTGTATTACCCAATACTGATGATGAACTACCTAATATTGTTACTAATGATGCATTAACTAATATTTCTCTTGATACCTTTCAGGAAACCTGTGTATTATCAGACTTGGACGCATTACTTGAGCAGCAAGGCGAAGAAATCAATGCTTTCTCCCAACCTTTCTTTGGCACCCACTCCTCAGGATTTAAAAAGAAGTCTATCTTCTGCCCCAATGCCAATAGGGGGCCTTTCATTACGGCATTTGAAAGGTTGGTAGAAAGAGACCTTCAAATTTTATCTAAAGGTTTCTCCTGCTCATCTATGCATGCCAATAACCTGACATACACGGAGATTCATGAACTAGACACCTTGAAGCATAACAAAGACATCATGTTTAGAAATGCTGATAAAGGTGGAGCCCTTGTGGTTTTATCCACCCTACAATACAAACAGGAGGCATTACGGCAGCTAGGGAATCCGGATCAGTATAAACTTCTTAAAAAGGATCCAACACAGGACTTTATTAGTCAACTAGATGAAATTATTGAATTTGGAAAGATACTTTGTACATTAGACAAACATGAGATTGAATTTTTGAGAAGTCCACATCCCGTGATTCCGGTATTCCACCATCTCCCAAAGATCCATAAGTCACTGGTCGACCCTCCTGGTCGTCCTATAGTGGCAGGTATTGGATCTTTGGGAGATGGGTTATCGCGGTATGTGGACTCTTATCTCAAACCATTGGTACTGGCATTACCGTCATTCATTAAGGATTCCACGGACCTCATGGTAGATGTAAAGGATCTGGTCTGGAAAAAAGAATACAGATGGGTCACCCTTGACGTGATCTCTCTGTATTCCATCATTAATCACGATCACGGGTTATTAGCTATCACGCACTTTTTAAATTTATCACATCTGTCCACTTCACTTTGCACTTTTCTATTAGAATCTATTAAATTTTTATTAACTCACAATTATTTCTTATTTGATTCACGTTTTTATTTACAATTATTAGGCACTGCAATGGGCACAAGTTTTGCACCATCATATGCAAACTTATTCATGGGGTTATGGGAAGCACAATATATATATCACAGTAATAATTCTTATCGTTCACAAATTATTTACTATAAAAGATTCATCGACGATCTCATTATTATATGGGACGGCGATGAATCATCACTTGTAGCATTTATAAACACACTTAATATCAATAATGTTAATATCAAATTCACTTATGAACAAAATATAAATTGCATCAATTATCTGGACCTGCTCCTTTACATAGACCATGACATGCTAATCCAAACTGACATATTTCGCAAGCCAAACTCCCGAAACACACTACTGTCAGCCAAAAGTTGTCATCCACAATCTTTAATCAAAAGTATTCCGAGGGCCCAATTTGTAAGGTTGAGACGGATATGTTCTGATGACGAGAATTTCTCTTTGCAGTCACAAGCACTATTTGAGAGATTCCAAGCCAGGGGTTACAAATATACAGATATCCAGACAGCATACGAGTACGCTATGACTTTGGATCGCCCTGGAATCCTCGATAAAAAGAAAAAAGACAAACATCATAAGGGGTACATACAATCTAAGAGCAAGTATAGTGATATGAGTCCATTATTCATCACGACTTATAGTCGCCAATCCAAGCTTATATGCGACATTGTGCATAAACATTGGCACACCCTGTGCCTTGATAAGGATATTGCTGAGTTTACCTTGAAGGGACCAAAATTTTCATTCCGTAGGGCTAAGACACTAGCATCACACCTCTCGCCAAGTCACTTTCAAACTAAAACTGATCTTAAAAGAATTGGTAGTATTCCTAAAGGTTTTTATGCATGTGGAAATTGTTCCATGTGTAAATATGTTCATAGTACAAAATTTGTCCAAACTGACATCAATAAAAAAAAATATTTTATTAAAGAATTTTTGAATTGTAATACATCCTACACCATTTATCTTTTGAGATGTGGTTGCAAAAAATTGTATGTGGGACGTACCATTCGGCCAGTCAAGACCCGCATTGCCGAGCATGTCAGGCTTATTAAAAAAAAAAAAAAAAATGATGTATCTCATCCAGTTCCCAGACACTTCTCCAGATGCCCTAAAGGGGGAATAGCCAACTTTTCCTATATGGCAATTGAACATATCCCTTGTAACGCTAGAGGAGGCCATAGAGAGGGGGTATTAAATAAACAGGAAATGTATTGGGTGTACACTCTGAACACACTCCATCCGGCCGGCATCAATCAGGAGTGGGAACTGAAACACTTCCTGATGGGGTAATGGCTAAGTTTTGGGGTGGGTTCACAGTGTTCACCCAATTACATTGTGATCTGGGAGGTGACATATTAAGTTACTGTCTGTCATGCGGTTGCCACTGTATTCATGGATATGAATTATGTGAATAAATTGATAAAATGTTTATATCCCTTTAAAGTGAATCTTGATACTGAAAATGCTTTATAAGTACTGAAAAGATTTTATAAGTACTAGATATATGAAATCCTTTGTTATACATCTGTATACTTCCATTAATTGATATAGCTTTATATACAGTAATAATAATGATGCTGGTAACTTAAAACATCAGTAGTTGTGTTTTTAAATTTATCCATTATATGTTCTGTTTTGTTTTTAAGATTTTTCATGTGTATGTTGTAAATACCTTGTTGTGCAGCCATTGCTATGGGGATTGTTGGGGGATAGTTATCCACTTTAATGATTAATCTACCACAGGTGAGGTTTAAATATGTTCCCTGTTTCTATTGGTGGCATACACTCACCACTCCCTATATCTATTTGGCTGCCATACACTATCAGCACTCTTTGAAAAAGTCCATAGCCTGGACGAAACATGTTAGAGTGGTTGCCTGATGTTTGCTGCTAGCGATCAATAAAGTTTTTTTAGACATCCATGCGTTGGCTGCTGAAGTTGCTGTGAACCACGGACCATCCTACCCCCTTCTTCCTGTGTCATCATTTCCGGAGGAGCACGCTGACGCCAGCTACACCAGAGGAGGAAGCCGCTGCAGAATTCCCTGCACCAACAGGGACGGCTTTTTCGTGAGTACTCCTAACCTCCACGCGGTATTTCAGGGAGATTATTGAGGCGGTTAGTGCCGGGCTGTGATTTACTTGGGGGCGCCCCTTAGGGAGGTGTCCCCCTGTACCTCTATCCGGCTTACTATTACCCAACTCCCTGTTTTCAATGCCGGAGGCTTATTGTTTCATTAATCATTGCTGGGTCTCTCTTCAATCAAGTTGCCATAAAGTGTGTGCACTACCTGTTAGCAGCCTCGGTATACTGGGTAATTCCATATTCTCTAGCAATCTATTTCTACCTGATGGCTCACGGGCAAGTGAATAAGTGAATAAGTAAATTGTATATGCTTATTTGGACTATCCTGGAAAATTCCAAAATATAAAGGACATTATTTACTCAAGAATTTAAGGATTACTGTTTTTTGCACTTATGCTTCAGCCAACGCATGAGAGTTTTTAACAAGATATTAATAAATAATTTTTATTTTTAATTCAATACTATTATATTGTTTTTTTGCCATGGAAGATATTGATGTTGAATCAGAGGATACAAATGTGGATACATATGTCAATGCATGCGGGGATAATGCCAAACGTTCAAAAAAAGCTGCCCACTTGTTTAATGAAAGTACTGAGGTTATATGTGAGGAGCCTTCAGACCTCACACATTACTTTGTAAAGCTAGAAAGACTGTTGGTGTTGAATATACGCCTATGGTGGGACATCACCTCATTGAACAACTATATTAGATGTAAAAGAATACCACGAGGTTTGCGAATAAAAAAGACACCAACATTTGGCTTTACCAATATGCAATTTGAGCAGGACTGGACTGATACTCTAAACCAATGTTCTTTAAAGCTAATGGAACTAATCATTCAGCAGAAGTCAAAAGAAAAGGAGCAATTAATGTTGGAAATAAACCTTTTGAGGAACAACTTGAAGCCATTTATTAAAATGGATCAATTTATAAAAAACGACAAAACCCTGCTGACTAATATTGAGACCATAGAGGACACAATAAGTGACAAAAAACACAGCAAGTTCGAACGAGACCGTGTAGATTATATAAAAGGACAAATTTATTGTTGGCAGAAACCTCAAACAAGAGAGAATGTGGGATCCAATACAGCAAGGGGGTTTAAACCTCAATCCAAAGGATGGTCTAAAAGCAACCCTAATAAGTCTATCTTAAAGGGAAGATCAGCTGACAACTCAGGTGCGGAGTCAGACTACTCAGAGTGCGAATTGAGATCTCACTCTGTATCTTTTGAAGGTTCTACTGAGAGTATACGAGATAACCATGGGAGATCTAGGAGCGACAGCAGGTCATCCATCACATCTAATGGGGCCAGATCAAAAAATCAGGAACAGGCTCCCTCTTCGTCTTCTTTTTTATCCACAGGAACACGATCACGCCGCGAACCAGACGATCGCGGAGAAAACGTGGAAACTCGCGGGAGACCAAAAAGAAAGAAGTACACATAGATGAGAGTGATAATAACGTCATTAATCTCTCAGGAGTGGAACTCTCCCATGCACAATTATCTCTACTAAATAAGGGACTGGGTTTTGCCCCGGTTCAGGACTTCCACTTGTTCCAGACTGTGATTGACCTCCAAAGGTTTACTCGCAAATTATCCTTAAAAAAGTTTTTTATATCAAGAGGACATTTTCAAACTAATAACTTGTCTGACTCTGATAATGATGTTGTATTACCCAATACTGATGATGAACTACCTAATATTGTTACTAATGATGCATTAACTAATATTTCTCTTGATACCTTTCAGGAAACCTGTGTATTATCAGACTTGGACGCATTACTTGAGCAGCAAGGCGAAGAAATCAATGCTTTCTCCCAACCTTTCTTTGGCACCCACTCCTCAGGATTTAAAAAGAAGTCTATCTTCTGCCCCAATGCCAATAGGGGGCCTTTCATTACGGCATTTGAAAGGTTGGTAGAAAGAGACCTTCAAATTTTATCTAAAGGTTTCTCCTGCTCATCTATGCATGCCAATAACCTGACATACACGGAGATTCATGAACTAGACACCTTGAAGCATAACAAAGACATCATGTTTAGAAATGCTGATAAAGGTGGAGCCCTTGTGGTTTTATCCACCCTACAATACAAACAGGAGGCATTACGGCAGCTAGGGAATCCGGATCAGTATAAACTTCTTAAAAAGGATCCAACACAGGACTTTATTAGTCAACTAGATGAAATTATTGAATTTGGAAAGATACTTTGTACATTAGACAAACATGAGATTGAATTTTTGAGAAGTCCACATCCCGTGATTCCGGTATTCCACCATCTCCCAAAGATCCATAAGTCACTGGTCGACCCTCCTGGTCGTCCTATAGTGGCAGGTATTGGATCTTTGGGAGATGGGTTATCGCGGTATGTGGACTCTTATCTCAAACCATTGGTACTGGCATTACCGTCATTCATTAAGGATTCCACGGACCTCATGGTAGATGTAAAGGATCTGGTCTGGAAAAAAGAATACAGATGGGTCACCCTTGACGTGATCTCTCTGTATTCCATCATTAATCACGATCACGGGTTATTAGCTATCACGCACTTTTTAAATTTATCACATCTGTCCACTTCACTTTGCACTTTTCTATTAGAATCTATTAAATTTTTATTAACTCACAATTATTTCTTATTTGATTCACGTTTTTATTTACAATTATTAGGCACTGCAATGGGCACAAGTTTTGCACCATCATATGCAAACTTATTCATGGGGTTATGGGAAGCACAATATATATATCACAGTAATAATTCTTATCGTTCACAAATTATTTACTATAAAAGATTCATCGACGATCTCATTATTATATGGGACGGCGATGAATCATCACTTGTAGCATTTATAAACACACTTAATATCAATAATGTTAATATCAAATTCACTTATGAACAAAATATAAATTGCATCAATTATCTGGACCTGCTCCTTTACATAGACCATGACATGCTAATCCAAACTGACATATTTCGCAAGCCAAACTCCCGAAACACACTACTGTCAGCCAAAAGTTGTCATCCACAATCTTTAATCAAAAGTATTCCGAGGGCCCAATTTGTAAGGTTGAGACGGATATGTTCTGATGACGAGAATTTCTCTTTGCAGTCACAAGCACTATTTGAGAGATTCCAAGCCAGGGGTTACAAATATACAGATATCCAGACAGCATACGAGTACGCTATGACTTTGGATCGCCCTGGAATCCTCGATAAAAAGAAAAAAGACAAACATCATAAGGGGTACATACAATCTAAGAGCAAGTATAGTGATATGAGTCCATTATTCATCACGACTTATAGTCGCCAATCCAAGCTTATATGCGACATTGTGCATAAACATTGGCACACCCTGTGCCTTGATAAGGATATTGCTGAGTTTACCTTGAAGGGACCAAAATTTTCATTCCGTAGGGCTAAGACACTAGCATCACACCTCTCGCCAAGTCACTTTCAAACTAAAACTGATCTTAAAAGAATTGGTAGTATTCCTAAAGGTTTTTATGCATGTGGAAATTGTTCCATGTGTAAATATGTTCATAGTACAAAATTTGTCCAAACTGACATCAATGGAAAAAAATATTTTATTAAAGAATTTTTGAATTGTAATACATCCTACACCATTTATCTTTTGAGATGTGGTTGCAAAAAATTGTATGTGGGACGAACCATTCGGCCAGTCAAGACCCGCATTGCCGAGCATGTCAGGCTTATTAAAAAAAATGATGTATCTCATCCAGTTCCCAGACACTTCTCCAGATGCCCTAAAGGGGGAATAGCCAACTTTTCCTATATGGCAATTGAACATATCCCTTGTAACGCTAGAGGAGGCCATAGAGAGGGGGTATTAAATAAACAGGAAATGTATTGGGTGTACACTCTGAACACACTCCATCCGGCCGGCATCAATCAGGAGTGGGAACTGAAACACTTCCTGATGGGGTAATGGCTAAGTTTTGGGGTGGGTTCACAGTGTTCACCCAATTACATTGTGATCTGGGAGGTGACATATTAAGTTACTGTCTGTCATGCGGTTGCCACTGTATTCATGGATATGAATTATGTGAATAAATTGATAAAATGTTTATATCCCTTTAAAGTGAATCTTGATACTGAAAATGCTTTATAAGTACTGAAAAGATTTTATAAGTACTAGATATATGAAATCCTTTGTTATACATCTGTATACTTCCATTAATTGATATAGCTTTATATACAGTAATAATAATGATGCTGGTAACTTAAAACATCAGTAGTTGTGTTTTTAAATTTATCCATTATATGTTCTGTTTTGTTTTTAAGATTTTTCATGTGTATGTTGTAAATACCTTGTTGTGCAGCCATTGCTATGGGGATTGTTGGGGGATAGTTATCCACTTTAATGATTAATCTACCACAGGTGAGGTTTAAATATGTTCCCTGTTTCTATTGGTGGCATACACTCACCACTCCCTATATCTATTTGGCTGCCATACACTATCAGCACTCTTTGAAAAAGTCCATAGCCTGGACGAAACATGTTAGAGTGGTTGCCTGATGTTTGCTGCTAGCGATCAATAAAGTTTTTTTAGACATCCATGCGTTGGCTGCTGAAGTTGCTGTGAACCACGGACCATCCTACCCCCTTCTTCCTGTGTCATCATTTCCGGAGGAGCACGCTGACGCCAGCTACACCAGAGGAGGAAGCCGCTGCAGAATTCCCTGCACCAACAGGGACGGCTTTTTCGTGAGTACTCCTAACCTCCACGCGGTATTTCAGGGAGATTATTGAGGCGGTTAGTGCCGGGCTGTGATTTACTTGGGGGCGCCCCTTAGGGAGGTGTCCCCCTGTACCTCTATCCGGCTTACTATTACCCAACTCCCTGTTTTCAATGCCGGAGGCTTATTGTTTCATTAATCATTGCTGGGTCTCTCTTCAATCAAGTTGCCATAAAGTGTGTGCACTACCTGTTAGCAGCCTCGGTATACTGGGTAATTCCATATTCTCTAAGAATCATATTAGATCGCTCTTACTTGGAGGAATACCTCAGGGTCTCGAGGATACCTAGAGGCCTGAGAGTATTCAAACCATCATCAGTCGATCTGGTGGAGATTGAGTATACCTGTATGTGGGAAAAAATCTTAGACACATGCAGTATAGATCTAATGAATTTATTAATCTCGCATCATGATATAACCTTGCAAAATGTGGATGCTGAGATTAATCAGATTGGAACCATTCTAGAACCTCTTATGGAGTGTCCCTCTTTTAATACCCTGAATCAAAAACTCTCGAAGGAATTAGATACACTAGAGAGGAATATACTTGTGAATAAGAACAAAAAATTTACAAGGGATGAGGAAGATTACAAAGAAGGGAAGCAGAGGAAATGGGTTAAATCTGCAACAAGAGAACAGAAAAACAGGGACAGGAGTAACTCCAACCCTGGGAGAGAAAGGAGATCATCACAGAATCCCCCAGAAAGTAAAAAAAGCCCCAGTAAAAAGAGTCCACTGAAAACTGTAAATAATACCCCCAAAACAACAAAAAAAAAACAGAGGAAAAAGAGGGAATGGGATATATGGGTGGAAAAGGACAGAAACCACAAAACAGGGACAAGGTCAGAGACCCTTATCCCACAAAAAGCAATCAGTCCGAGAGCTTTGCCCGATATGAAAGGGATTATAGGAGAGGGACGGATCATAGGTATCACACCCATTATGATAAAAGAGACCAATACGAACCAAGTTACACTAGGGGGAACAATTACTATAAGCATGAATGGCGAGATAGAAGGGAGAGATCACCAAGATGGGAACGGTCACCAAGGCGGGAGAGAACCCCCAGGAGGTCTAGGGAGGAGAGGTCAAAGGAAAGACAAGAAAATAGAAGAGAGAGAGGGGAATATAGAGATACGAGGTATGAACATGCCCCCCAGAGAAGCCCCATCTGGGAACGAACAGATAGGAACAAATTGGGGGTGTCTTTTTTAGACCAGGCACTGAAATCACCAGTCATAACACAGAACAAGTACTCCATTCTGGACGACCCAGGGATATCAGGATCAGTGGAGGGGAAAGGAAGAAAAAGAGGCAGAGAGGGACAAGGGGAGGAGGAAAATGCAGGAAACAAAAGGACAATGCGTTAAGTAGCATTTTTAACCTCAGCTCGAAAGTTCTTAATATGGCACAGGAGAAAGTGTTGGCGAAGGGATTAAACTTTGCACCATCTAGAGGCCCAAGTGGCTTCGATCTATTTGTGGATGCGCAGAAATATCTACGCCAATTAACCGTGAAACTTTTTTTCTAAATAAAAACGTGGTAACACAAAAAACAGGTCAGGATTTAGCATTAAAGTAGAAACAGATGAGGTCCAGATTATACAAGACAAATTTGTCCATTCGTCTCTAAAAAGTAGGTCACATTTCTACCCTAGCCATTGCAAAGGACAGTTTCTAGAAGTCTTCAACCAACTTGTCATGGATGACTTTGAGAAACTGGCAAATAAGAAGAATAGGAAGCACGATAATTTGAGAAAGGAACAAAGGGAAGCTTTGAAATCATTGGCGGAAGACAGAAGCATTACTATAAAACCCGCAGATAAAGGGGGAGAAGTGGTTGTAATGGACACACGTTACTACCACACAGAAGCACTACGCATTTTGAATGATATAACAACTTATCAGAAATGAGATAAAAACCCTTCTAAGACATTCCAGGAAGAATTGTTAAATATCCTGATTGAGGCTAAGGAGGTAGGAATCTTGGGTGATAAGGAATACTTATATCTACTGAAATCCCAACCAGTGAAAGAAGTATTTTACTTCTTACCCAAGATCCATAAGGACCGTCTAAGACCCCCGGGAAGACCAATCATCTCTGGCATTGGGTCATTAACACAAAACTTTTCAGAGTATGTAGACATTTACCTCCAAAAGTATGCCACTAACGCCAGATCATATTTAAAAGACACCCTACTGGTGCTAGGGGTTCTATCTGAGATACATTGGCAGGAAGAGTTTTTATTGGGAACCTGCGACGTGACCTCACTCTACACCTCAATCAGACATGAAGATGGGTGTGAGGCAGTGAGGTTCGCTTTGGAAGGAGACCCCATGATCCCACATGAGCAGAAAGCTTTCCTGTTGGACGGAATAGTTTATTTTAAATCACAACCTATTTTGGTTTGATGGCTCCATGTTCCTACAAAAATGTGGAACCGCCATGGGGACTAGGTTTGCTCCCAGTTACACAAATATCTTTATGTCACACTGGGAAGAGAAGAACATCTGGTTAGGTAACCCCTTTGGAGCAAACCTAGTCCTATGGAGAAGATACATCGATGATGTGATCTTCATATGGCGTGGAACTAAAGAAGATTTGACCCTTATTTTTGAGTTATATCAATAAGAATCGGGTGAATCTATCTTTTACATTGGAGATTAGTTCCACGAACATCAACTTCCTCGATTTGACAATTTATATAGAGAACAACCAAATCAAAACTAAGAAATTTTTTAAAGAGGTTGATGCGAACAATTTCATTTGAAATAATAGCTGCCACCATCCAAAATGGCTAAAGAATATACCCTATGGTCAACTAAGCAGGATCAGGCAGAACTGCACAGAGGTGGAGGTGTTTAGGGAACAAGCTGATATTTTAAAAAGAAAGTTTGAGGAGAGAGATTATGATTTGGAAGCTATTGAGGAGGCCTTAACAAAAACAATAGGACTACCGAGGGAGGAATTACTGAGGCCAAAACCCAAAGTAGGAAATAAGGAATTCCAAGTACCTTTCATTACACGTTATAATAGTGAAGCCAATAAGATCTGTAACATCTTGAAGAAACATTGGCACATTTTGCGAAAAGATATAGTTTTGAGGGTCCACCTACCAGAAGCCCCACGGGTGATCTTTAAACGGTCTAACAACATCAAGATGCAATTGGTCCCGAGTGTTTATAGGAGGGAGGCTGTGGAGCAAAGTACCAACTGGTTACCCAAACCAGTGGGCTTTTACAACTGCTTCAACTGTAAAGCATGTAAATATGCATCACGAGAGAAAACAGATTTCACCTCGGCGATAACAAAAAGTTCCTTTAAAACCAAACAACTTATCAATTGTAAGACCACTTTCGTTGTATATTTGCTGGAATGCCCGTGTGGTCTCCAGTATGTGGGCCGGACCGTGAGAAGTCTAAAGGTCTGCATACTGGAACACATAGGCAACATTAGGAGGAAACTGGCAACACATAGTGTGCCGTTGCATTTTAGTTCAGTGCATGGGGGTGACCCTACAGGTTTGACCTATAGGGGAATAGAAATGGTCGCAGAGAACTGGAGGGGGGGGGATAGACTACAACGTCTACGCCAAAGGGAGACGTTTTGGATTTACCAGATGAAAACGTTAACCCCCAATGGTCTGAATGTAGATTTGGACATCGCTGCGTTTGTGTAAATGAGAGTGCAATAAGATACAAATACATAACCCCCGCTATGAGTTTTTGATCTTTTTTTGAGCTTTTTCTGAGAATAGGTTTCGCCATAAAGTAAGGGGTTTTAAGATATTTTTATATTGATATTTATATTGATTTTGATTTCATCACCCCATTTCTTTTGATTCTAGATACATGGATAACCATCAAATAGCCAAGTTCCCAAATATCTTTGTCCTGACGTCCATATGTATGGATTACTGTTTTTTTGAGCTTAATTGTTAAGTTGTTAATATTTTAACTTTTTGAATAGGATATTTAGTAGGACTATGTTTTATTTAATAATATAGTAGTGATATACACATTTTATGGATACGTTGTAATGTAATAAATGTTGTAATAGGTGTAGGTTTAAATTTAAATTTATTTAAAAGGAAAGTATATTTTAGAAGTAGAATAAATCTGATTTTGTAATGAATAATATTTTAAGTAAATTTTAAGTTCTTTTTAAAGTAAAGATTGTATGGGACAATTATAATTTAACTTTAACTTGTAGAGTTTTATGTGATTTTTGGAGGTGTTTGCACCTGAATGGAAGTATAATTAAGATTTAATCTATTGTATGTATATGACTAAGTAGTGGAGGAAAGAGATTCCATTGGTATTGTGCACTGTGAGTCAAAGCAGCCTCTCTGTATATCAGATAGGGAGCATAAGTGTTACATAGAGTCTATTATGTGAAGGAGGACAGTATAAATGCTTATTACCAAATCATTACCAATAAACACTAACTAGGGTCTATATAAGTTAAGGAGACCCTCACTGCAGCACATTTTGAGCCTGAGGAAGCCGTTTTTCACGGCGAAACACGTTACTCTATTCCACCATACCTTTTTGGACATTTGAGGCTTCCATAGTCAGTGGATGCAAGCTGCAGACACAGCCGCACGAGAGGCTTCCATCACCTCTGATTCCGGACGCAGAAGAAAGTGCAGATGAGAGGCGGGTTGCCACCACGGCAGCGGGAACGCAGGGTTTTGTTATTTTTCATGTGAGTGCCATTTAATGTTGTTTTTAGTGTTCAAATAAATCAGCAATTTTTGAAGACACTACTGACCCCCTGCTATTGCCTTACTTCACCCACCATTGCTTGCTGAACCGGAGAGGGAAGGAGAACTAAAACGAAAAGACAGTGAAGGGGATACCCCATTCAACACCCTGCCTGCCATCAGATGTGTGCACTGTACCACGGATAAGTCAACTAGAGGTACCCCACAGATACCTTTCAAGGATTGGGCTTACACATGGCCGTGTAAGTTGTATATATATTTCTCTCCTTGATCCCATCCACCACTTCAATTAAACCTTCTGGGTTAACAAGAAGCAGCAGCTACAAGATACCCCTATATACTTTTACTCACACAGGGCCGTGTGAGTATTCACGTCCATTTTTTGTAAGGTTTTTCAAGGTTTTTGATTAGCTATTTGATTACTGTGACTGAAGGCTTGTGTTCTTTTCCCTCTAACCTCCTGCTCCCCCTATTCTTCATTTGTTCCCATGTTTATCAATGGTTTGGATACCCCTTTCTGGGGTTGAGCAGAGGAACTAAGATCTACGAATTTCACTGCGAAAGACCACATTCATTGGTTCTAATAAGGTATCGTATTGTACCCTCCACCCTGATCTAATATCCTAAAGTTAAGCTCTCCGGATTTTTGCTTGCACCTCATACACACTCACAGCACACTGCACACGCTCACAACACACTGCACACACTCACAACACACACTCACAGCTCGCTCACAGCCCCCCCCCCACCTTCCTACCTTTGGTGTCAGCTGCTCGGGATCAGAACGGGGCTGGCGGGGGGGGGGGGTTTAATCGGAGCGTGGCTGGCAGGGGGGATTGGAGCGAGGCTGGCATGGGGGGATCAGAGTGTGGCTTGCATGGGGGATCAGAGCGGGGCGGATGAGGCTGGCGGGGGGATCGGAGCATGGCTGGCGGGGGGGATCGGAGCAGGCGGGGGGGATCGGTGTGGAACACCTGGGGGAAGTGAGGCTGCTGTGGGAACTGCGAGGGGACGTGTAGGGCTGCTGGGGGACGTGTAGGGCTGCTGGGGGACGTGTAGGGCTGCCGGCCACCTCTTCCCCCCTCCTCTCTCCTCCCCCTCCTCCCAATCGGGCGCGCGGCGGCCTTTTTTATTTTAAATAGTGTGACCCCGGTTATAGCGCAGTTCGATCGGGTGGCCCCCGAGGACCGCGCTATAACAGGGTTGAGCTGTATACTGTTAGTTGCCAGTTTAAATAGATAAACTCCCTCATAGAGGGCTCCCTTAGCCCATCGGGTCTTGCGGGAGCATGTAGCTGTGCAGGAGCTGAGCCACGCTGTCTTTCCCTAACCGATGATATCACGTTCCTAATAAAATCAATATATGTTTTAATCAAATCATCATCTCACAAGGTGACAGAGTGCTACACAGGGGTCATTTTCTCTCTGGTTTTCTATACATTTATCCCCTTTAAGCACCAACACCTACCATATTATTTAAGCTGAAGCAGGGGTATTTGTTCAGTTTGTTCCCATCTAGTTAATGAATTCCCGTTTATATTCAGTGTATGAGTTTTACACACCCAACATTACTGAGAAACACTGATAATAAAAGCTGATTGTTCTGTGTCAGAGGCTGTGTGAGTGAGGCTGATATACAAAGTAACTAGAGACGGGGATTTCCTTGTGTAACTGTATCTCTATCACATGCACTGACTGCTGTGGGGGTAACAAGGTTTCACTGCCAGGGAATAGGGGAATAGGGGGGGACACAGTGAGTGGGACCTTCTGGGGAAACAGGTCTAACCTCTGTCCTGTCACCTCTTGCAGTTTTCTTCTTTAATCTCTGATGTGAGTTATTATTACAAGGACTGAAGGCTCTTTATTCCCCTCATCAGAACATGCAAATTCAGCCTGTGCTTCCTGTCTGGGATCTGTCAGGTAGAGAAGCTAGAGCCGCAGGGCTGTGATGTGACAGGAATCTCTGTGACTTGTGTCCTGAGCCCGGACCCAGCGGGCAGCAGATAACATGTTTCTCTTCTGCTGTTTTCTGTGTCTGTCCTCACTCTCAGGTGAGTGACAGGGACCAAGGGGGGAAATGACCCGACTTCTTTATTGTGGGAACTGATCTCTAACGTGTGTTACTTTCCCATTCAGAGGAGTCATGTTAAATATCCAACTTGTTCCGCCCGAATCAGAAATGAAAAAGCCCGGGGAGAGTGTGAAGTTATCCTGTAAACTTCTGGGTTCCCAATCACCAGCGTCTATATGCACTGGGTCCTGCAGGTTCCAGGGAAAGGATTGCAATGGGTGGGCAGAATTGACCCTGAGGATGGTGAGACAATCTACTCCTCGTCATTCCAAGGAAGATTCACAATCACTACAGATAATTCCATTAGCGCGGCTTATCTACAGATAAACAGTCTGAAGTTGGAAGACACCGCCGTGTATTACTGTGCTAGGGACACAGTGACAATATCTCACAGACCTTTCATACTATAGTAAAACACTCAGCAACAATTACACCCTCTCACCACTAGAGGGGAGCAAAACCTTCCTAATTAGGTTTATCTAAATCTCCCAAACTGAGGATAAAACTGCAGCAAATGTATCACAGGAAAGGGAAGCTGCTGAGAGCGATGTGTAAATCAGTGGGACGGGGATGTGTCTTATGGGACATTGCTGAGAGGGAGAGACTGATATGGGACCTGAGGGGAAACACACAAGTTTATCCTACATTTCTCTGCTTAGTGATGGGGAATAATGTTATGTCTTATTTCCCTCAGGACAAGTCATAGTCATGGGCGTCCGCAGGGGGGGGCAAGGGGGGGCGCTTGCCCCCCCCTGGATCCTGGGCCGCCAACAGCGGGGAACAGAGGGCACTGGCGTGACAGGATTTAGCGCGCTCTTCTGCAAAAAAAAAAAACCTCCCTTGTCTCCTGATTGGCTGGCGCGTGTTGGCACGCTGCCAGGATTTTTTTTTTTGTCCCTCGCAAGCCCTATCTCAGCGGTGCGCAAAACTGGGGGGCGCCAAATTATTTAGGGGGGGGGGGCAGCCTGTGCGGCGAAACCTGGGGGCAGAGCAGAGCAGGGGCAGAGCAGAGCAGAGCAATGCCAGGCAGAGATCCGTGCTGTGTTTCCCTGTGCTTGAAGAGGGGGCGGGGCGTCCCTCTGCACACAGACACAAGCCCTCCTCTTCCTGGCTTTACTTGAGTGGGGAGCCGGTGTGTGTGTGTGTGTGTGTGTGTGTATATATATGTATAGTGATGTGTGTGTGTGTGTGTGTGTGTGTGTGTGTGTGTGTGTGTGTGTGTGTGTGTGTGTGTGTGTGTGTGTGTGTGTGTGTGTGTGTGTGTGTGTGTATATATGTATAGTGATGTGTGTGTGTATGTGTGTATGTGTATATATATATATATATATATATACAGTGCTCGACAAACCCGGCCGCCAACTCGCCAGCTGCGATCGGATATTGGCTCGTGGCCAGTAACCTTTCCCTGCTCTGCAAAAAAAAAATCCCCTGTTCGGAAAAAAAAAAAATTTGAAAAAAAAAAAATCGTAGCTGATTGGCTGACGCGGGATGGAGTTGCCATGACTTCAAACCGCCCTTTCTGCATGGGTAAGTAATGGGGAGGGGGGTTGAGTGCGTGCGTGCATGCGCGTCTGCTGCTGCTCCTCCTCCTCCTCCTCATATCCTGCTGTATAATTCTGTCAGCTCCTATAATTTACAATTTACTGATCCGGTCATGGAGGAGTTTGGACAGATGCTTCAGGTGGGGGGAATTTAATGCACTTTAAATATTTATATACAGTATACACTGATACATCCTTCCCCCTCTCTCCGGTGTTCCCGCTGCCCGCGCGGGTCTCAACATACTGTAAAAGCCGGGGTGTTTCCCTCCCCTCCTCCCGGTGCTCCCGCTACCCGCGCGGGTCACATACTGTAGTGGCCGGGGTGTTTCTCGCCCCCCCCCCCCCATCCTGTGTTCCCGCTACCCGCGCGGGTCACATACTGTAGTGGCCGGGGTGTTTCTCGCCCCCCCCCCCCCATCCTGTGTTCCCGCTACCCGCACGGGTCACATGCTGAAGTAACCGGGTGTTTCTCGCCCCCCCCCCCCCATCCTGTGTTCCCGCTACCCGCGCGGGTCACATGCTGAAGTAACCGGGGTGTTTCTCGCCCCCCCCCCCCCATCCTGTGTGCCCGCGCGGGTCACATGCTGAAGTAACCGGGGTGTTTCTCTCCCCTCCCCATCCTGTGTTCCCGCTGCCCGCGCGGGTCTGAAGATACTGCAGTTGCCGGTGTTTCTCTCCCCCCCCCCATCCTGTGTTCCCGCTGCCCGCGCGGGTCTGAAGATACTGCAGTTGCCGGTGTTTCTCTCCCCCCCCCCATCCTGTGTTCCCGCTGCCCGCGCGGGTCTGAAGATACTGCAGTTGCCGGTGTTTCTCTCCCCTCGGTGCTCCCGCTGCTCGCGCGGGGCGGGAGGAAGTAGCGGGGTGTTTCCCCCCCCCCTCTCTCTCTCCCCTCCGGCACAGGTCCCTTCCTGTGTGTGTGTGTGTATGGGTATGAGAGAGAGATTGTGTGTGTGTATGGGAGAGAGAGATTGTGTGTGTGTGTGTGTGTGTGTGTGTGTGTGTGTGTGTGTGTGTGTGTGTGTGTGTGTGTGTGTGTGTGTGTGTGTGTGTGTGTATATATATGTATAGTGATGTGTGTGTGTGTGTGTGTGTGTGTGTGTGTGTGTGTGTGTGTGTGTGTGTGTGTGTGTGTGTGTGTGTGTGTGTGTGTATATATATGTATAGTGATGTGTGTGTGTATGTGTGTATGTGTATATATATATATATATATATACAGTGCTCGACAAACCCGGCCGCCAACTCGCCAGCTGCGATCGGATATTGGCTCGTGGCCAGTAACCTTTCCCCTGCTCTGCAAAAAAAAAATCCCTGTTCGGAAAAAAAAAAAAATTTGAAAAAAAAAAAATCGTAGCTGATTGGCTGACGCGGGATGGAGTTGCCATGACTTCAAACCGCCCTTTCTGCATGGGTAAGTAATGGGGAGGGGGGTTGAGTGCGTGCGTGCATGCGCGTCTGCTGCTGCTCCTCCTCCTCCTCCTCATATCCTGCTGTATAATTCTGTCAGCTCCTATAATTTACAATTTACTGATCCGGTCATGGAGGAGTTTGGACAGATGCTTCAGGTGGGGGAATTTAATGCACTTTAAATATTTATATACAGTATACACTGATACATCCTTCCCCCTCTCTCCGGTGTTCCCGCTGCCCGCGCGGGTCTCAACATACTGTAAAAGCCGGGGTGTTTCCCTCCCCTCCTCCCGGTGCTCCCGCTACCCGCGCGGGTCACATACTGTAGTGGCCGGGGTGTTTCTCGCCCCCCCCCCCCCATCCTGTGTTCCCGCTACCCGCGCGGGTCACATACTGTAGTGGCCGGGGTGTTTCTCGCCCCCCCCCCCCCCATCCTGTGTTCCCGCTACCCGCACGGGTCACATGCTGAAGTAACCGGGGTGTTTCTCGCCCCCCCCCCATCCTGTGTTCCCGCTACCCGCGCGGGTCACATGCTGAAGTAACCGGGTGTTTCTCGCCCCCCCCCCCCCATCCTGTGTGCCCGCGCGGGTCACATGCTGAAGTAACCGGGGTGTTTCTCTCCCCTCCCCATCCTGTGTTCCCGCTGCCCGCGCGAGTCTGAAGATACTGCAGTTGCCGGTGTTTCTCTCCCCCCCCCATCCTGTGTTCCCGCTGCCCGCGCGGGTCTGAAGATACTGCAGTTGCCGGTGTTTCTCTCCCCCCCCCCCATCCTGTGTTCCCGCTGCCCGCGCGGGTCTGAAGATACTGCAGTTGCCGGTGTTTCTCTCCCCTCGGTGCTCCCGCTGCTCGCGCGGGGCGGGAGGAAGTAGCGGGTGTTTCCCCCCCCCCTCTCTCTCTCCCCTCCGGCGCAGGTCCCTTCCTGTGTGTGTGTGTGTATGGGTATGAGAGAGAGATTGTGTGTGTGTGTATGGGAGAGAGAGATTGTGTGTGTGTGTGTGTGTGTGTGTGTGTGTGTGTGTGTGTGTGTGTGTGTGTGTGTGTGTGTGTGTGTGTGTGTGTGTGTGTGTGTGTGTGTGTGTGTGTGTGTGTGTGTGTGTGTGTGTGTATATATATGTATAGTGATGTGTGTGTGTGTGTGTGTGTGTGTGTGTGTGTGTGTGTGTGTGTGTGTGTGTGTGTGTGTGTGTGTGTGTGTGT